>NW_025208248.1:0-2172 GCF_004010195.1 Chiloscyllium plagiosum | reverse complement strand
TCGAATCTCCTGTTCCCTGGATGCTGCCTGACCTGCTGTGCTGTTCAAGTAACTAAGACCCAAGTTCTTTAGAACTGCTCCTGGGCCTGGCTAAAGTAGCCATCAACAGGTCCAGGTCCAGATAGTGGGCAGTGGAGGGGGTCATGAATCTCAAATGCCTGCCTTGAAGGCATAGTGGAAGCTGGAATGCATTATCTTTGCCTCTAACCGTATTTTGATTTTGGTCCCTCCCTTCTTCTCTTACCCTGCCTCCTTGATTTTTCTTTGTCACTTTGAGTCTGGGTGTAGTGTTTGTAATTAGGTGATTGGGTATTTTGTTTAAGTGGTGGTCCATTATTTGAAAACAAATGGCCAAGTTCTTCCCCATTGGGGTGTTGGTTTCTGGACAGAAAAAGTGTCCAGAATGGAAAGATGAAAACCAACAGATAAAACCTTTGTAAATTTTAAAGTTTTTGCTGCCAAATTCGCGATATGAATGCTGGTGCCCAAAGCACTCTGTGAGTTGTTTTTTAACCTGATGAATAATCCATAGTATATTTGATTGTATAATAGTGCTAAACTTTACTTAAAATACTGCTTGTTTTTAATTAAATCAGTGGTTTCACGTTGCAAAAAGACATACATTTAAAGGTTGTTTCGTTACTGAAGGGTTGCTACCAGAACTGGATGAGATGATGGTTTATAATACTGGGTATGGATCACAAAGAACATTACCTTCACATAGTGATCTTTGGATCCAGTGATGACCAAGTCATGTCTTGTTGCCATTCTCTCCACTGTGAGGCACATTACTGGACCAATGTGGCCTGTGAGTTTCCCAACAGGTTGGATTCTAAATGAAGAAAAAGGCAAACATTAATATTGGAGCTGACCAAAATTAGATCAGCATTCAGCCAACCAACATATTGCATAATCAAAGAATCATTCTTCTGAAAAAATACACGCCTGACAATCGGCAATGGCTTCACAATCATTATTATTATTGGATTCAAATTCTACAGGCTGCCAAGGTGGGATTCAAACCTGGGTCCCCAGAATGTTGCCTAGGTCTCTGGATTAATAATCTAGCAATAATACCACTAGACTATCGCCTACCTCGAAGACGTATAACCAGTGAATTATCACGCAAGACAAAATTCTAAATCAAAAAGTAAAATAACTTTTTCTCAAGGTTTATTGTCCTCTAAAACTATTAAGTCTTAAAAGTTCATTCCCAGGTTATGAATGCACTAACAAGAGTGATATTTATTGAGCATCCCTCTTTGTCCTTTAAGGTGGGCGTACTGCATTGGACTGCCAGTTCAAGTATTCTGAATGAGTGACAATGAAGCAATGGCATCCATTTCAGGATGGCGTGTGACTTGGACATGAACTTGGGGGTGTTGGTATTACCATTCACTTTTTCATTCTAGGCAAATTGCTGCAGTGCAGTCTTCATAGTAGATAGTACTCACTGCAGCCAAGGTATGGTAGTGGTAGAGTTCAATGGATGGTAATGCTTGTGAATAAACTACTGATTAAGCAAATTTCTCTGTTCTTGAAGATATTAAAATTCTTGTGGGTTGCTGAAAGAATCCTCAATATGTAAGTGACAGCATTCTCATTTGTGCCTTGTACATCATATTGAGACTTTGGGGAATCAGTTGAGTTTAACAAATTCATTTTTTAAAAAGATCATCGTCTACTTCATAAGTAATCATCGAGAAACTATATTAATCGAATAATGAAGAATCAAAATATCTGTTCTGTATATTATTTAAGAACGTCACATTTTATCAAATACACTGAAGTTAAAACTACTTGTAAAATATACAACAAACAACATAACCAGGAAAAATGCCTTACTTTTTAAGGTCCCAGATGCGGACAGAGTTGCCAGTAGCAGCATAGAGGAGAGTGCCAGCAGGATTCAGTGCAATCTGATTGATCTGGTGCTCACCTTGTGCAATTCTCACAGTGCGATTGGTTGTGCTGGCACAAGCATCACCTGAAGTCACCTGACCAGAGGAACTGATCATATAAAAAAATAAAATGTTATTTGTCAGTGTGCACCAGGTTGAAGACATCTTGAAATTTGTTAATTTCATTGCATTCAATCTCTGACTTCATGAAGTGGATTGGCACCTGCAAGCCACTAACCTCCTGGAAAGTGGTGTATTTGAGCAGGAAACA
>NW_025208247.1:10516-14231 GCF_004010195.1 Chiloscyllium plagiosum | reverse complement strand
TGAAGTTGATGTATTTCCAGGAATTAATGACATGTTCTCAGAGCAATGCTGTTCTGCATGTGTTTCTGCCACTGGCTAACCGTTTACATTTAGGAAGTGAAACTGCAGAAAGTTTAATCCGAGTACCGTGTGTAGGCTGCCGTGTTGTTACTGTGCCTGATGGATGAAGATGTTGTTTGGGTCCTGGGTTCAATGCCTGCTCAACCTTCCCACAGACAGTGTGGCGTGCGATCGATGAGTGGCACTCGGTTCTATCGGAGCTCGAAGCAGAGGTGCAGGAGCTGGCACAGCAGGATCCCGAGCAGGCTCAGCAGCTGATGGAGAATCTCATGGAACCACTCCAGCTATACCAGCATGTCTCGCACACAGCAGAGCGCAGAACCATCCTCCTCAACAAGGTGACAGGTCCTTGGCATGGTCTCTGACACTGTTCACTGCTGTTTCTGCTTAATATCCTCTCTTTAACCTCTACTGGATCTGTTGAGGGAGCTTCATTCTACATCTAACCTGTATCTGTCCATGGAGGGTTTTTAAAATTCATTCATGGGCCATGGGTGTCACTGGCTGGATGAGCATTTATTACCCGCCCCTAGTTGCCCCTTGAGAAGGTGGGGATGAGCTGCCTTCTTGAACCGCTGCTGCCCACGCGCTGTCAGTTGACCTATAATACCATTGTGGGCGGCACGGTGGCACAGTGGTTAGCATTGCTGCCTCACAGCACCAGAGACCCGGGTTCAATTCCCACCTCAGGCGACTCTCTGTATGGAGTTTTCACATTCTCCCCGTGGCTGCGTGGGTTTCCTCCGGGTGCTCCGGTTTCCTCCCACAATCCAAAGATGTGCAGGTCAGGTGAATTGGCCATGATAAATTGCCCGTAGTGTTAGGTGAAGGGGTAAACGTAGGAGTATGGGTCTGAGTGGTATATGCTTCGGCGGGTCGGTGTGGACTTGTTGGGCCGAAGGGCCTGTTTCCACACTGTAAGTAATCTAATCTAAACCATTAGACAGGAAATTTGACCCAGTGACAGTGAGGGAACGGCGATATATTTCCAAGTCAGGATGGTGAATGGCTCGGAGGGGAACTTGCAAGGGGTGGTGTTCCCATGTATCTGCTGCCCTTGTCCTTCTAGATGGAAGTGGTTGTGGGTTTGGAAGGTGCTGTCTGAGGGTCTTTGGTGAGTTTCTGCAGTGCACCTTGTAGATGGTACACACTGCTGTTACTGAGTGTCGGTGATGGAGGGAGGGGGTGTTTGTGGATGTGGTGCCAATCAAGCGGCTGCTTTGTCCTGGATGGTGTCAAGCTTCTTGAGTGTTGTTGGAGCTGCCCCCATCCAGGGCAAGTGGGGAGTATTCCATCCCACTCCTGACTTGTGGTTTGGAGATGGTGAGAGTTTGATGGGCTCAGTCCAGTGGGCGCTTTCCTCTGTGTTGTACCCTGTGCTGGACATGTATGATACTAATTCTAGGTGGTCCCATTGGTAAGAGTGTAATTCCTCAGGATTTCCATTCCATCCTGTTGATGGATGGTACATTAAAATCTCTCTATTGAAGGACGTTTGTGTATTTTTGAGCAGATTCCTGACTGCCTGGACGAGTATAAACAGATCACTGACTCGACAGAAGCATGGAACAATAATGCCAAGAGTCTGCTCTCCAGTAAAATGGACTACACATCAGCCAAGACAGTGAAGAAACAGCTCCTAGCTTTACAGGTGAGCAGCCAGGCATGAGCATCCGTCCAGACAGGATGCATTTCGGGATAATGCCTCACTGCTGCTGACACTCAGACTCCAGTTCACTGTGACAGTACAATACGGAGCCAGCTCTTTGTAAGAGTTCCAATCGCCTGCCCTTTCTCCATTACCCTCCACGTTAGTCAATTGTAATCACAAGTGATGTGCCACAGAGGTCAGCGCTGGGACCTCTACTCTTTACAATTTATAGAAGTGTTCTGGGTGAAGGGATTGAAGGTGTGGAGCTACATTTGTTGATGACACAAAGATAGGTCAGAAAGTGAGTTGTGAGGAGGACTGAAGGAGACTGCAAAGGGATAAGGGTAGGTTCAGTGAGTGAGGAAAGTGAGGGATAAGGGTAGGTTCAGTGAGTGGGGAAAGTGAGGGATAAGGGTAGGTTCAGTGAGTGGGGAAAGTGAGGGATATGGGGAGGTTCAGTGAGTGGGGAAAATGAGGGATATGGGGAGGTTCAGTGAGTGGGGAAAGTGAGGGGGTGCCCCTTTAAAACAGAGATGAGGAAACCTGTCTCTGTGAGGGCTGTGAGTCTTTGGAATTCCCTTTTTCCAATGGCAGTGAATGCAGAATCTTTAAATATGTTCAAAGCAGAAGCAGATCAATTCTTGATGACCAAAGATGATCAGGGAGTGGACAGGAAGGTAGAGTTGTGATTAAAATCAGACCAGCCATCATCGTATTGAACAGCAAAGTCAGAAGTCACATGACACCAGGTTAAAGTCCAACAGGTTTATTTAAAATCATAAGCTTTCAGAGTGTTGCCCCTTCGTTTACCTGAATGATATAACCTGGTGTCATGTGACTTCTGACTTTGTCCACCTCAGTCCAACACCGGCACCTCCACATTATTGTACAGCAGCGCAGGCTCGAAGGGCTGAGTGGCCTCATTTTATTGGAATGTCCTGTTGGATGCCGAGGGAATGCAGGTCTTTCGGAGGTGCAGCCTGTCGGAGACGGGACTCTGTTTGGGAGGTGCAGCCGATCAGAGATGGGATTGTGAGACACATCTGTCCCTCAGTATGATGTGGGTGCTCTGAGAGTATACGTCCTGAGTACTCTGACAGGTTGAACCTCTAAATGGTGAAATTATCCCTGTGAATGTAGTTGTAATAGCTCCATTTACAGAGACTCGGATCTGCTCATAATGCTCCAAGTGTGTCTGTGCCAAGTCTCAAAGTTTTAATGAACTTCAGTGAAAACACCACATGCTGGAGATGGCTGTGGGTAAGGACAGTGTCCATGGTGAGAGAGCAAGCTAACATTTCGAGGTGAGATGACTCTCTATCAGAGCTGAATGAAGAATCAGCTAGACCCGAAACGTTAGCTTGCTCTCCATGGACACTATCCTGAGCCTCTGTCATCTCCAGCATTTGGTGTTTTTCGTACAGATCCCAGCATCTACAGTAACTTGCTCCTCTATTTAATGAGCATCCTTGCTTTTCGATTTGCAGTTGCCTGATGTTTTGAATGGATTGAGAATCGATTCCTCCTCTTCCTTTGTTTGAGTTGTTACTTGTTTTTGAAAGGTGCTGGCTCAGAGCGGCAAACAGAAGCAGCACGGTCTGCGAGACGTTGTGTCCAGACTGAAGGAGCTGTCTGTGCTGTACCAGACCGAGGAGATTATGGAGCGACTCAATGAGCTCCAGAAAGGGACTTCCACCCTGCAACAAAAGATTGACGTGCACCTCGCAGAGTTAGAACACGTAGCGACGGTGAGACAGCCTAATGCCCCAGAGAAACATTGACTCACCATCACTGTCTTCGCCAAAGTACACCAACGGCCCAGTGGCTGTCACAATCATCCCGTGTCAGCATTTGTGATTTCACACCCCACTGTAAACCCCGATATACCCCACTTTAAACCCCTATACACACTACTGTAAACCCCGATATACCCCACTGTAAACCCCTATACACACGACTGTAAACCCTGATATACCCCACTGTAAACCCTGATACACCCCACTG
>NW_025208247.1:0-2709 GCF_004010195.1 Chiloscyllium plagiosum | reverse complement strand
TCCCTTGTCTGCTGGTTTGATAGTGAGGTTGGGGTTGGAACGGAGGGAGTGGAGGGCTGCACGTTCCGAGGGTGAGAGGTTGGAGTGGGTGAGAGGGGTGGAGAAGTTGAGGCGGTTAATGTTATCGATATAGCGGAGACTGTATCGGCGCTGCCCGGAGGAAACCCACGTAGACACGGGGAGAATGTGCAAACTCCACATAGACAGTCGCCCGAGGCCGGAATCGAACCTGGGTCCCTGGCACTGTGAGGCAGCAGTGCTAACCACTGAGCCACTGTTTTGCCCATAACATGGAAGCACCTACCATCAGGAACATCCTCCCTGTATCTACCCTGTCTAGTCCTATTACAATTTTTTAAATCTCTAGAAGATCCCTGCCCCCCTCACTCGTCTGAGCTCCAGCGAAAACAATCCTAACCCAGTCAATCTCTCCTCATACGTCAGTCCCGCCATCCCCGGAATCAGCCTGGGAAGCCTTCACTGCACTCTCAAGAGAGCAAGAACATCCTTCTCAGAAAAGGAAACCAAAACTGCACATAATATTCTAGGTGTGGCCTCACCAAGGCCCTGTATAACTGCAACAACACATCCCTGCTCCTGGAAACCTCTTGCAATGAAGGTCAATATACCATTTAACACTTGCAGCTGCACCTGCATATTTACCTTCAGCGACTGATGCACAAGGACACTCAGGTCCCACTGCACACTTCCCTCTCCCAATTTACTGCCATTCAGGTAGTAATCTGCCTTGTTTTTGCTTCCAAAGTGAATAACCTCGCATTTAACCAAATTGTATTGTATCTACCATTAATTTGCCCACTCACCCAACCTGTCCAGATCATGCTGAAGGATCTCTGCATCTTCATCACATTTCACCCTCCCATCCAACTTGGCATCACCTGCAACCTTTGAGATGTTACATTTTTTTCCCTCATCCAAATCATTAATATGTATTCAGAATAGCTGGGGTCCTCATACTAATCCCTGTGGCATCCCACTAGTTACTGCCTGTCAAGTTGAGTAGGACCCATGAATCCTCACTGTTTGTTTCCTCTCTGCCAACCAAGTTTATAACCATCTAAATAGACTTCCCATAATCCCATGTGCTTTAATCTTGCACAATAATCTCTTATGCAAGACTTTGTCAAACACTTTCTGAAAATCCAAATATACCACATCAACTGATTTCCCCTCGTTAACTCTATGTCTTCGTGCTGACTCGATCTGATTTTGCCAATCCTTTCTAAATGCTCCTCTATAAAGTCCTTGATAATGGACTCGAGAATTTTCCCCACTACCGATGTTAAGCTTACTGGTCTACAATTCCCTGGTTTCTTTCTATCTTCCTTTTTGAGTATTGGAGTAATATCAGCTACCCTCCAATCTGGAGAGACTCTTCCAGAGTCTACAGAGTCTAGCTAGTGGGATGCCACAGAGAAAAAAATGTAACATCTCAAAGATTGCAGATGACCACTAATGCATTCACTATTTCTAGAGCCACTTCCTTAAGTACTCAGGGATGTAGATTATTAGGCTGTGGGGATTTATCCGCCTTCAGTCCCCTCAATTTTCCCAGCACCTTTCCTGTACAAATATTGATCTCCCTCAGTTCTTCGCTCTCACTAAATCTTGCATTCCCTAACATTTCTGGTAGCTGATTTGTGTCCTCTTTTGTGAAGCCAGAACCAAAGTATGTATTCAGTTGCTCAGTCATTTCCTTATCTCCTATTATACATTCCCCCATTTGTGTGGAGGGGGCAGTAATCTCATTCTCTTTGTGTACCTATAGTGTCAGTCTTTATGTTCCTGCAAGCTTACTTTCGCAATGCATTTTCCCCTTCTTTATCAATCCCTTGGTCCTTCTTTGCTGAATTCTACACTGTTCCCAATCCTAAGACCTAGTATTTTTGTATTTTTCTTGGCCAATCTGTATGCTTCTTACTTAAATCAGATACTATCTCTAATTTCCTTTGTAATCCATGGATTGACCCTCTTAACCATTTTGCTTTTGTGTCAAAGAGGAATAAACAGTTATTGCAGTTCCCCCATGCATTCCTTGAATGTTTGCCTTTGCCTATCCCCTGTCATCCCTTTAAGTAACTCTCCTCAATCTATCAAGGCCAACTCACACCTTATATCTTCAAATTTTCCTTTATTAAAATTCAACACCCTAGTCTCTGACTCAACTATGTCATTCCCCATCTAGATAAAACAATTCTATCATGTTATGGTTGCTCATCCCCAAGGGGTCTCGCTAGATTGGCAATGATTCCCTTCTCATTTCACAGTACCCAGTCTGAGATGGCCTGCTGTCTAGTTGGTTCCTCCACATATTGATCAAGAAAACCATCCCATATACATCCCAGAAATTCCTCCTCAACAGCCTTGTGGCTAATTTGATTTGCCCAATCTATGTGCAGGTTAAAATCACCCGTGATCACCGATTTTCCCTTATCACACACATCTCTAATTTCCTGCTCAATGCCATTCCCAACATCACCTCTGCAGTTTGCGGGGTGGGGGGGCGATCTATATATGACATGCACTAATGTTTTTTGCTCCTTGCTATTTCTCAACAAAACCCATTCAGTCTCCACATTGCCAGAACTAATATCTTTTGTCACTATTGTATTAATTTCCTCTTTAATCAGCAATGCCACTCCACCACCTTTTCCTTTTTGTCTGTCCTTCCCAAATACTGAATAGCCT
>NW_025208246.1:0-14230 GCF_004010195.1 Chiloscyllium plagiosum | reverse complement strand
ACGGCTAGTTCTCCCTGTATTCTGTGAGATCTAGCCTTGCTAATCAGTCTCCTATGGGGAACCTTGTCGAATGCCTTAGATGACGTCCACTGCTCTGCCCTCATCAATTCTCTTTGTTACTTCTTAAAAAATTCAATCAAGTTCATGAGACACAATTTCCTGCGCACAAAACCATGTTGACTATCCTTAGTCAATCCTTGTCTTTCCAAATACATGTACATCCAGTCCCTCAGGATTCCCTCCAACAACTTGCCCACCACCGAGGTCAGGCTCACTGGTCTATAGTTCCCTGGCTTGTCCTTACCGCCTTTCTTAAACAGTGGCACCACGTTAGCCAACCTCCAGTCTTCTGGCACCTCACCTGTGACTATCGATGATACAAATATCTCAGCAAGAGGCCCAGCAATCACTTCTCTAGCTTCCCACAGAGTTCTAGGGTACACCTGATCGGGTCCTGGGGATTTATCCAACTTTATGCATTTTAAGACATCCAGCACCTCCTCCTCTGTAATATGAACATTTTTCAAGATGTCACCAGCTATTTCCCCACATTCTCTATCTTTCATGTCCTTTTCGACAGTAAATACTGATGCAAAATACTCGTTTAGTATCTGCCCCATCTCCTGCAGCACCACACAAAGGCTGCCTTGCTGATCTTTGAGGGGCCCTATTCTCTCCCTAGTGTTACCCTTTTGTCCTGAATGTATTTGTAAAAACTCTTTGGATTCTCCTTAACTCTGTTTGCCAAAGCTATCTCACGCCCCCTTTGTGCCCCATTGATCCCCCTTGTCAGTATACTCCTACTGCCTTTCTACTCTTCTAAGGATTCACCTGACCTCTCCTGTCTATACCTGACATATGCTTCCTTCTTTTTCTGAACAAAACCGTCAATTTCTCTAGTCATCTGACATTCCCTAACACCTACCAACCTTTCCTTTCACCCTAACAGGAACATACTGTCGACTTTAAAGGTACTTTTTAATCTTATTCCAGACTTTTAAAAACTCTGCCAGTCTTTTTGTTAACTATTTCTATTCTGTAACAACATTTAAAATATCTGTACCGAGGTACCCAGTATCTAAGATGGCGCTGAGAGGCAACATTACAGTCAGTCGAGTGCATGTAACAGTAAAGGCTACTCTATTCTATAAGGAGAGGCTGAACAGGCTGGGGCTATTTTCCCTGGAGCGTTAGAGGTTCTGGGGTGACCTTATAGAGGTTTATAAAATCATGAGGGCCATAGAGGGGGTAAATAGATAAGGTCTTTTCCCTGGGGTGGGGGAGTCCAGAATTAGAGGGCATAGGTTTAAGGTGAGAGGGGAAAGATATAAAAGAGACCTAAGGGGCAACTTTTTCACACAGAGGGTGGTACGTGTATGGAATGAGCTGCCAGAGGAAGTGGTGGAGGCTGGTACAATTGCAACATTTAAAAGGCATCTGGATGGGGACATGAATAGGAAGGGTTTGGAGGGATTATGGGCCGGACAAATGGGACTGGATGAATTGAGGATATCTGGTCGGTGTGGACCAGGTGGACCGACTGTTCCCGTGATGTATGACTCCACGATTCGTGTCTAGGCCGGTTGAATACTGGAACCTCACGATTCGAGTCTGTGGAACGCCTGTCTTTATTTCTGGGCAGGTAGAACAAAAGAGAAGTACAGAACAGGAACAGGCCCCTCCAAGCCTGGGATGATCATCCAACTCAACTAAAAAAACTCAGTCTGTATCCCTCCGTATTCATGTAACCATTTAGATGCCTCTTAAATGTGGCCAACGTGTCTGCTTCCAACACCTCTTCTGACAGCGTGTTGTAGGCACCTACCACTCTCTGTGTGAAAAACCTCCCTTGCATGTTTCCCTGAAACATTCCCCCTCTCACCTTGAGCTTCTGCCCCCTTGTCAGTGAGGCTTCAACCTCTGGGGGAGAAAAGCCTCTGACTATCTGCCCTATCGACGCCTCCCATAATTGTGTAGACCTCTACAGGCCACTGTCTTCCCAAGTGAAAGCAATCCTCAGTCAACGTTCGATTGACCTCTTGTCTCTTTGTCTCTCCCCAGACCTGGGCTGGGAACATTGGATTCTGTACCCGGAACAGATTACCTACGTGGCCTGTGCCAGCTGCAGGCACACGCGGGACCTGGTATCCCCCCGCTGTCGCCAAGATCATCCGACCAAGGGATCGAAAACTGGCAGGGTAGGTACCAACTCGGCCAAGTGGGAAAGCAGGAGAGGGCAAGCGTAACGAGGTTCGATGTGACTAGAGAGATTGGGAGTAGGCCATTCGGCCCTTCGAACCTGCTGCAGCGCCCCCCCGACTCCAAAGCCCACCCCTCCACTTTCTCCCCCTTCGATCCCAGCAGCCCTGAGAACTACCATTCAACTCTTTCTTGAAAACCCTCAATGTTGGCACCTCTGCCACCTTCTGGGGCAGACCAGCGCACGGGCTCCCCACTCTCTAGGTCAAGAGATTTCTCCTCACCTCAGGCCTGCCCCGTATCCTTCAGACTGTGACCACCCCCCACCCCGCCCTGCCACTGGGTCCTTAGGAACTGCCTTCCTGCGTTTCCAACCTGCTCCCGTCGGATGTCTGTAGCGGGGGGGGAAGGGGTGGCACAGGGATTCCAAAGACATGAGTGCCATCTCTGATGCCAGCCTACTGGCACGAGTGATGGCAGAACGTGGTCGAAATCCAGTCCGTGAAGGGAACATGCCTTACCTGTGGACGTGGACAGCAAGGGTTGGGATGCAAGGCACTGCCCTCTCTAGATGGGTCTCCGAGTGAACCGAGGTTCTCGAGTCCTGCCTGAGACACTGAAACTCCCCGGTGTGCCCTCCCGCCCAAGATAAGGAGTTACCAGCTGTGTTCACTCTCCTCTGCAGCTCACAAACATTTTCCTGTATCTGCTTTGTTGACAAGGGGTGGGAGGTGAGATTCTGTCTGTCTGTCTGTCTGTCTGTCTGTGAAATTCTCCAAAACGCTAGGAATCAATCTGTCCTCCAGGCATTTTCTACAGGTTCTAGCCTGCACTCACCAACCCCACCTCAATTACATTGATAAAAAAATCCACCATAAAATATTACAGCACGATGGAGGGACTATCATTTGTTCCCTTCGTTCCTGGGTGCTGAGATTTGCTTCCGAATTAGTCCATTAAATAACCTAAATGAATCATTCCCCACCCAACCCATTAACTCAGAGTCACAGAAACCAGGGCCCGTACCCCTTTGTCCCTCCCTCTCCCTGTCTCCTGTATCCGGCGTTCCAATCCGGATATCTCTCCCCTTGTGGGGTACCGTCGAAATTCATTGCCAAGCTCCCCCCCCCCCTTCCACAAGAGCGAGAGAGAGAGAGACAGGCACCGCTGGCTGAGGTCCTGTGTTAAGGGCGCTACGGCAATGCAACCCTAACCAAGAGAGCGGCCATTGCAGGGATGCAGCGTGGGAGAAAAAAGAGCAGGTGGTGTCCTTGGAATGGGAAAAACAAGCCGGAGGGATCGAGTCAGCAGCTGTCAACAGCAGCAGGTGATTCTGGGAGAGTTCTCACGAAAAGCGTCTGACAGTATCACCCCTCAGGAATTCCCCAGGGCTTTCGTTCGTTCTTGGCCGGTCTTTCGAGGTAATTTTGAAACGGCAGTAGCTGTACAGAGGCTGGCGTTCCGTCACTTTCTATTTACACATGAACAGCCCCTGACGATAGCACTGCCTCATGTAGAGTCAGCATACCTCAGAACACACCTTCTTATATAAAACAGGGCTCCCGACTGGAACCAGATAACACCCCAAACTCACATTCTATAAGGTCTCGCTGGCTGACCTCGTTACAATCACTACATCCGAAGATGTGCAGGTTAGGGTGGATTGGCCGTGCTAAATTGCACCATAGTGCCCAGGGATGTCGGGGTAAGGGTGGATTGGTCATGCTAAATTGTCCCATAGTGCCCAGGGATGTGCAGGTTAGTGTGGATTGGCTGTGCTAAATTGCCCCATAGTGCCCCAGGATGTGCAGGTTAGGGTGGATTGGCCGTGCTAAATTGCCCCATAGTGCCCAGTGATGTGCAGGTTAGGGTGGATTGGCCGTGCTAAATTGTCCCATAGTGTCCAGGGGTGTGCAGGTTAGGGTGGATTGGCCGTGCTAAATTGCCCCATAGTGTTCAGGGATGTGCAGGTTAGGGTGGATTGGCCGTGGGAAATTGTCCCATAGTGCCCAGGGATGTGCAGGTTAGGGTGGATTGGCCATGTTAAATTGTCCCATAGTGTCCAGGGGTGTGCAGGTTCGGGTGGATTGGCCGTGCTAAATTGTCCCATAGTATCCAGGGGTGCGCAGCTTAGGGTGGATTGGCCGTTCTAAATTGCCCCATAGTGTCCAGGGATGTGCAGGCTAGGGTGGATTGGCCGTGCTAAATTGTCCCAAAGTGTCCAGGGATGTGCAAGTTAGGGTGGATTGGCCGTGCTAAATTGCCCCATAGTGTCCAGGGATGTGCAGATTAGGGTGAATTGGCCGTGCTAAATTGCCCCATAGTGTCCAGGGATGTGCAGGCTAGGGTGGATTGGCTGTGCTAAATTGTCCCATAGTATCCAGGGGTGTGCAGGTTAGGGTGGATTGGCTATGCTAAATTGTCCCAAAGTCTCCAGGGATGTGCAGGTTAGGGTGGATTGGCCGTGCTATAATTGTCCCATAATGCCCAGGGATGTGCAGGTTAGGGTGGATTGGCCATGCTAAATTGTCCCATGGTGCCCAGAGATGTGCAGGTTAGGGTGGATTGGCCATGTAAATCACCCATACTGCCCAGGGATGTGTAGGTTAGGGTGAATTGGCCGTGCTAAATTGCCTCATATTGCCCAGGGATGTGTCGGTTAGGTGCACTCGTCAGGGGTAATTATAGAGTCATAGGGTGGGCCAATGGGTTTGGGTGAGTGACTGTTTGGAGGGTCAGTGTGGACTTGTTGGGTAAAAGGACCTGTTTCCACACTGTAGGGAATCTGTGATTCTGTAAATCCATCTCTGCAAAGTCTGCCCAGGATCCCCTTCCGTCGTGTCGGAATACCTTCTGTTGTAAAATGCCTGGTGTCAGGATTTGGGAATCGCTGAGAACCATAGAATCCCTCCAGTGTGGAAGCAGGCCATTCGGCCCATCGAGTCCTCACCGCCCCTCCGAAGGGCATCCCAACCATACATACCTCCCCCACGCTACCCTATCTACATAACCCTGCATTCCCCATGTCTCACCCACCCTAATCTGCACATCTTTGGACAGTGGGAGGAGACTGAAGCCCCTGGAGAAAACCCTGCTGACACGGGGAGAAATTGCAGTCCGAAAAGCAACCCTCCATCACCACCTTCTACCATCGAGTCAATTCTGCATCCAATTGGCTCGTTCTGCCTGGATACCTTGCTAAGTAATCTACCATGGGGAACCTTGTCGAACGCCTTACTGAAGTCCATGTCGACAAAGGCCACCACTCTGCCTTCATCCATCTTCTTCAAAAAACTCAATCGAGTTTGTGAGACATGATTTCCCACGCACAAAGCCATGATGCCTATCCCTAATCAGTCCTGGCCTTTCCAAATACATGTACATCCTGTCTCACAGGATTCCCCTCCAACAACTTGCCCACCACCGAGGTCAGGCTCACCGGTCTATAATTCCCTGGCTTGTCCTTACTGCCCTTCTTAAAAAGTGGCACCAACCTCCAGTCTTCCGGCACCTCCCCTGTGACTATCGCTGATCCGAACATCTCAGCTGGAGGCCCAGCAATCACTTCCCTCGCATCCTGCAGTGTTTTAGGGTACACACCTGATCTGCTTTCTGGAATTTATTCACCTTTATGCTTTTCCATAATGTTCAGCACCACCTCTTTTGTAACGTGGGACACTTTTCAAGATGTCACTATTTATTTCCCAAGTTCTCCAGCTTCCATATCCTTCTCCACAGTAAAAACTGATGCAAAATACTCAGTTAATATCTCACCCAGCTCCTGCAGTTCCACACGTAGCTGATCTTTGAGGGGTCCTATTCTCTCCCTAGTTACCCTTTTTGTCCTGAATGTATTTGTAGAATCTCTTTGGATTCTTCTGAACCCTATTGGCCAAAGCTATCCCATGTCCCCTTTTTGCCCTCCTGATTTCCCTCTTAAGTACACTCCTCCTTTTCTGGGAATTCACTCAATCTATCCTGTTTATTCCTGACATATGCTTCCTCCTTTCTCTCTTCGCCAGAGCCTCAGTTTCTCAAGTCATCCGGCATTTCCTACACCGACCAGCTTTCCCTTTCACCCTAACAGGAACGTACTGTCACTGGATCTTGTTGTCTCATTTCTGAAGGCTTCCCACTTTCTAGCCATCCCTTTACCTGTGAACATCCACCTCACCCCCCACCCCCCAATCAACTTTTGAAAGTTCCTGCCTAATATCATCAAAATTGACCATCCTGTAATTTAGAGCATTAAGTTTTAGATCCAGTCTATCCTTTTCCATCACTACTTTAAAACGAATAGAATTATGGTCACTGGCCCCAAAGCGCTCCCCCACTGACACCTCAGTCACCTGCCCTGCCTTATTTCCCAAGAATAGATCAAGTTTTGCACCTTCTCTGGTAGGTACATCCACACACTGCATCAGAAAATTGTCTTGTACACACTTAACAAACTCCTCTCCACCTAAACCCTTAACGCTATGGCAGTCCCAGTCTATGTTTGGAAAGTTAAAGTCATCCACCATTACAACCCAATTATTCTTACAGGTAATGGAAATCTCCATACAAATTTGCTTCTTAATTTCCTTGCTGACTATTGAGGGCTGTGCCGTACAATCCCATTAAGGTGATCATCCCTTTCTTATTTCTCCATTCCATCCAAATAACTTCCCTGGACATACTCCCTGGAATGGGAGAAAGTGAGGACTGCAGCTGCTGGAGATCAGAGTCGAGAGAGAGTGTGTTGCTGGAAAAGCACAGCAGGTCAGGCAGCATCCCGAGAGCAGGAGAAGTGACATTATGGGCATAAGCTCTTCATCAGGATCCTGACGAAGGACTTATGCCCGAAACGTTGATTCCCCTGAGATTGACCGGCTGTGCTTTACCAGCACCATACTCTTCAACGCATCCTCCTTGGAATATCCTCCATAATGTTATCAGAAACGCCTACTCCCGCTCCTCTCTTGCCCCTCTTTCCAATAGCATCTATACCTCAGTCCTGTCCATCCTTGAGCCACAGTTCTGGAAAAGCTACGTTATCTCAGTCCCTACATTCGTCTGCCTTATCTGTCAGGCCTCGAGAATTGAAGTAAATGCTGTTTAATTCATCAGTCCTACCTCGTTCTCTGCTCTGCTCCGCTCCTACCTGCCCTGACCGTTTGACTCACTCCTTTTCCCAACTGCGCCAACCTCAGACTGATCTCTTTGCACCTCCTCCTTCCCTTGACTAGTTTAAATCCTCCTGAGCAACTCGGGCCAATCTCACCACCATTACATTAGTCCCCTTCCAATTCGGATGCAACCCATCCTTCTTATGCAGGACCCACAGAAGAGACTCCAATGATCCAAAAACTCCTCATCTCTCTCTTAAATCCCTTATCCTGAAATGATGAGCTCTCGTTTTGGATCGCCCCGTAATAGAAACCATCCTCTCAGCGTCTTCGTGGTCAACATCAGATATGTCTCCATGAGATTGCCTTCAATTCCCCAAAACTCCAGCCTATCCTCATAAATTAAGCCTTTGGCTTTTGGAATTGGCCTGAGGAAGTTTCGGTTTGTACATATCAAGTTCCCACAGGGATGGGGAGTAATGTGTCCAGAACTGTGTCATCGGTTTCAACCGTGAAGGGTCAGGACCCCAAGAGGGGGACACATAGAATCCCTACAGTGCGGAAGCTGGCCATTCAGCCCATTGAGTTCACACGGACCCTCCGAAGAGCATCCCACCTAGTCAGGTCCACCAGCTCAACCCTTAATTCTTTCTCCACCTGCCTGGGGAATACCTCATTCAAAAGCCTGGATGGAGATGTTAGATGTCTCTGATGTGGAGGAGTTCTGGGCTCATTACCCTGTATCTAACCCCGTGCTGTACCTGACCCGGGAGTCATTTTTTTTAATGGGACTATGTAGAGGAATCTTCAATTCCAGTTTAAAAGAGTTCAGAGAGCTTTAAACTGTATCTAACCCTGTGCTGTCCCTGTCCTGGGGAATGTTTGATGGGGACAGTGTAGAAGGAGCTTTACTCTGTATCTAACCCTGTGCTGTCCCTGCCCTGGGAGTGTTTGATAGGGGACAGTGTAAAGGGAGCTTTACTCTGTATCTAACCCCATGCTGCCCATGTCCTAGGGGTATTTGATGGGGCCTGTGTAGAGTCATAGAGATGTACAGCACGGAAACAGACCCTTCGGTCCAACCCGTCCATGCTGACCAGGTATCCCAACCCAATCTAGTCCCACCAGCCAGCACCCGGCCCATATCTCTATAAGGTCACCCCTCAGCCTCCGACGCTCCAGGGAAAACAGCCCCAGCCTGTTCAGCCTCTCCCTGTAGCTCAGATCCTCCAACCCTGGCAACATCCTTGTAAATCTTTTCTGAATCCTTTCAAGTTTCACAACATCTTTCCGATAAGGAGACCAGAAGTGCATGCAATTTTCCAACAGTGGCCTAACCAATGTCCAGTACAGCCGCAACATGACCTCCCAACTCCTGCACTCAATACTCTGACCAATAAAGGAGAGCATACCAAATGCCTTCTTCACTATCCTATCTACCTGCGACTCCACTTTCAGGAGCTATGAACCTGCACTCCAAGGTCTGTTTGTTCAGCAACACTGCCTCGGACCTTATCATCTTTATGACTGTGAACTTCTCTGGGCAACTTAAAGACTCAGTACATTGTCCCTTAATTCATCATCGTCAATTGAATATGTGTGTACCGAGTCCTAGTTTACAAATGCCCTCTCGGAAAGTCCTTGCCCAACTTAGACATAGCAGCTTGCCCCTGAACCCAGTTACTGGATCAGAGGGTGAACTGAGTTGCTGTAAAGGGGATAAACGTGGAACTTGTGTTGATTATTACCGAATGGCCTTCTCATTCTGGACCCCACAGAGGAGCTGCTGCAAAGCTGTGAAGACAGTATGGATCCCAATTGTCTACGTGGATGAAGATCTGTCTCTGGTCACGAGCAACATCCCCCTAACTGAAGAGTGCGGCTGGTAGACAGCGAGCAGAGACCTTGTGGGATGGACGGCTCCCCTCTTCACTAACAAACATCTACTCCCATGGCGGTCAGAGTGCCGACACAACCACCACGCATTTCAGAAATAAAAATATATATTTTTCACCAGGAGCGAATGTGCTAGTGCTGGGGAGGTGTGGAAAGTGACCAGGAGTGGTACTGGTGCTGGGTTGTTTTATTTTCCGGGAGGGTACGGGTTAACGTAATGGGGACAGAGGGGTGGTGAGGGTCGGCTGGCTGAGAGATGTATTAAAGAAATAGATGTGAGTTGGCAGAATACAAATTTTTAACAAATTCATGCCTGGAAAGTGAAATGAATTGTGTGCTTGGGGATTGGTTCTGTCGGGTGCGCTTGCACGGGTCAGTGTGACAGTCACTGACCCCATTCCCATCATCCTCTACCCATGCTTCCTTTCACATATCCCACCCTCGTCACTCACCATCCCCCTGCCTCATTCATCCCAAATCCCTAACCAGTCTCACCCCTCCACCAATCATCCCTGCTCTCCTTCCATCTGGCGCTCCTCTTCGCCTCTACACACCCCACCCTGTACCCCCTGGCCCTTCCCCCACTCCCCTCGTACTCGTGCCTGCTCTCCACGCCCTTGCCCCACCCTGCACGCCCCTACTCATTCGCACCCACATCCTGTCGCCTTCCACGCTGCCACTTGGCCCCTGTGCCCTCCCACCCGCTGTGTTGCTCCCTCCTGTCTCGCCCTGCCCGGTGCTCAGTCGTCACCCAGTGTCGCTGTCACCCAGTGTCGCTATCATCCACTCTCACTCCCAGAAGAATGTGCTCCTCCCAACCACATAGCACCTCTGGAGAACCCAGCTCCCTTCTGACTTGTAACTCGGAGGTCCGTCGAGGCTGAGGCAAGTCTTCAGCTCCAGGACACCTTTGATCGCACGCAAAAGCCATGAAGGATGGCGTCTAATCTCTTCAGAAGATGGTCTCTCGATCCTCAATATCATTCAGTCCTCTCAGTGGCAAACTCTTGCTCAACTTGCAGAAAGCTAACCTTTGACCAAGAAATTTCAGGTGTCCCAGTCAGAAGAATGCCATTCAGTGGGATCACAGTTGATTAACCATCTTCAGCTCCACGTACCTGCTTTCACCTTCTAATCGTTGGTTCCCTCACGGATTAGAAGTTTACGTCAGACTTGAATACACTTAATGACCCAGCCCCGACAGAACAATACCCTCCGAGGGAAAGAAATCCTCATCGGTATCTGGGACCTCTGATCTGGTCCTAGACTTGTAGAAATAACCCCTCACCTCACCCCGTGATAGTCCCAGAGGATCTGTTTCGGTAGGTCTTCGAAATCCAATGTGTACAAGCCCAATCTACCCAACTTCTCCTCACAACAGAGCCCGTCCAACCCTAGGCACAGCCCAGTGGACATTCTCTGCAGTGCCTCCAATACCTTCCCTTCGCTAGAGGGCCCAGACTGTTCAGTGTTCCCGTTGGAATCTGACGGGCGCCGTGTGTCGATTTTTATACAGCCTTCCCATTTTGATATGCCATTCCCTTTTCGCACGGGGAACACTACAGGCCTGCCTGTCACCTTCTGAAATTGGGTATCGGCTTTTCGTGAACCTAAATCCCTCTGTGCTGCGTCTTTCTCCGTTTCAAGGGGGGGAGTTTCCGCGTATGGAGCGAATGCGATGACCACTACGCAACAGAAGCGCAATAGTCACTTTTACTCTTTCCGACAAAGAGCAGTCTGCCACATTATATTCCATTTGCCAGGTTTTCACCCATTCAATCTGTCTGTAATCCTAATCACAACCTATTGGGGTGGTACAAATACAATGGTTAGCACTGCTGCCTCAACGCCCTGGGTTCCACTACACCCTGTCCGCGTGGAGGTGGAACATTCTGGGTAAAAAAGTTGCCCCTCAGGTTCCCTTTTATTCTTTCCCCCTCTCCTCTTAAACTGATGCCCTCTAGTCCTCGATTCCCCAACCCTGGGGAAAAGACGTGAGTGCATTCACTCTGTCCATGTCTCTCATGATCTTGTTCACCTCTATAAGGTCCCCCTTAGTCTGCTACACTAAAGAAAAATGTCCTGGCTTGTCCAACTTCTCCCTATAATTCAGTCCTTTGGGTCCTGGCAACATCCTTCTACACTCTTTCCAGTTTAATAACATCCTTTCTAATGCACAGGGACCAAAACTAAACACAATACTCCAAGTGCAGCCTCACAAAGGCCTGTACAACTGCTAGATAACTTCCCAACTTCTATCAGTGCCCTGACTGATGAAGGCCAGTGTGCCAAAAGCCTTCTTCACTGTCCTGTCTACCTGGGACTCCACTTCCAGAGAACTGTGCACCTGAGCTCCAAGGTCCCTCTGTTCCAATACGCTTAAGGCCCTACCATTCACCATGAAACTCCTGCCTTGATTTGACTTTCCAAAATGTAAGACCTCACACTTGTCCGTATTAAACTCCATTTGCCATTTCTCGGCCCACTTCCCCGGCTGATCAAGGTCCTGCTGCAATTTCTGATAACCTTCCTCACTGCCCACGATCCCGCCTGTTTTAGTGTCGTTTGCAAGCTTACTAATCATTCCTTGTACATTCTCATCCAAATCATTGATATTGATAAGAAACAGCAATGGGCCCAGCACCGGCCCCTGGGGCACTCCACTAGTCACAGGCCTCCAGTCCGACAAGCATCCTCCCACTATTACCCTCTGTTTCCTACCATCAAGCCAATTGTGTATCCAGTTTGCCAGCTCCCCCTGGATTCCATGTGATCTAACCTTCCAGAGCAGCCCGCCATGTGGAACCTTATCAAAGGCCTTACTGAAATCCATACAGACTACGTCTACCTCCCTCCCCTCATCAACCTTCCTGGTCACTTCATCAAAGATCTCTAACAGATTTGTGGGGCATGGCCTCCCACTCTCAAAGCCATGATGACTGCTCCTAATCAAACCTTGTCTTTCCAAACGCATGTATACCTTATTCCTCAGAATCTTCTCAAGTAACTTACCACACCACCGATGTTAAGCTGACTGGTCTATAGTTCCCTTTGCAGCCCTTCTTGAATAAGGGCCCACATTCGCTACCCTCCAGTCTTCCAGGACCCCTCCCTGTGGCTAAAGATGAGGCAAAAACATCATCCAGCGACCCCCCCCCCCCAATTCCTTCTCTAGCTTCTTGCAGGGTTCTTGGGATATATCTGGTCAGGACCAGGAGATTTATCCATCTTCATACATTCAACACCTCCCCACTTCCATCAAAGATACTAATATAACGTAAATGATGATGGCACTCCACTAGTTACAGATTGCCACCTTGAAAATATTCCCCTTATCCCTACTTGTAGAGTGAGAGAGTATGGAAACAGGCCCTTCGGCCCAAGCTGCCCAGGTAGCTAGTTTCAATTGCCTGCATTTGGTCCACATCCCTCTAAACCCTTCCCCCATCCATGGATCTATCCAACTTTCTTTTTGAATGTTGCTATTGTACCTGCCTCAAATACTTTCTCTGGCGGCCCATTCCATACACACACCACTGAAGATGTTGACCCTCAGGTCCTTCTTAAATATTTCCCCTCTCACCTTAAACCCATGCCCTCTAGCTTTCAATTCCCCATCCCTGGGAAAAAGACCATATACATTCATCTGATTTATGCCCCTCATGGTGTTATACACCACAATAAGGTCACCCCTCATTATCCCATGTTCCAAGGAATAACGTCCTATCCTGGCCAATCACTCCCTGTAAATCAGGCCTACTAGTCCTGGCAACATCCTTGTAAATCACCTTTGCATTCTTTCCAGTTTAAGCATGCCTTTCCTATAACAGGGTGACCAAAAGTGTACACAATACTCCAAGTGCGGCCTCACCAATGACTTATACAATAACATAGCATCCCAACTCCTATACTCCTGCCTTGACCGATGAAGGCCAGCGAGCTAAATGCCACCTTCACCACTCTGTGACGCTGCTTTCAATGAACTATGTACTTCTCGGTCCCTCTGTTCCACAACACTCCACCTTCCCATTTACTGGATAAGTCCTACCTTGGTTTGACCTTCCAAAGTGTAACACCTCATTGACCTGAATTGAATTGCTGTTGTCAATCCTCAGCCCACTTGCTCATCTGATCAAGATTCCCCCTGTAATTTTTGATAACCTTCCTCGCAACCGATGCCTCCAAATTTTGTATCATCCGCAAACTTAATAATCACGCCTCATACATTTACGTAAATAACAGATAACAAAGGTCCCAGCACTGACCCCTGCGGCACCCCACTAGTCACAGGCCTCCGGCCTGAGAAACAACCTTCACCCATCATCCTCTGCTTCCTACCATCGAGCCAATTCCGAATCCAATTAGCTAGCTCTCCCTGGATCCCATGTGACCTAACCTTCATGACCAGCCTGCTGTGTGGGACCTTGTCAAAGGCCTTACTAACGTCCATACAGACAACATCCACTGCCCTACCCTCATCTATCCTCCTGGTTACCTCTTCAAAAAGCTCAAAGATTTGTCAGACAAGACTTCCTGTGCACAATTCCACACTGACTAACCCTAATCACACCTTAACTATCCAAATGTTGGTTAATCCTGATCCTCTTCAACAACTTGTCTACCCCTGATGTCAGGCTCACTGGCCTGGAGTTCCCCGGCTTGTCTTAAACAACATTAGCCACCCTCCAGTCTTCCAGAACGTCACCAGTGGCGAAGGAAACATCGCTGCAAGGGACTCTAAAATTTCTTCCCGAGTCTCCCACAACATCCGAGGACGGACTTGATCAGGTCCCGGGGGATTTATCCATCTTAATGTGCTTTAAGGTTGCAAACACTTCCTCTCTGGTAATATGCATGTGGTCCAAAACACCCCCACCTGTTTCCCTCATTTTCTTAGCATCAACGAATCTGTCCTCAGTAAAGACTGAGGAGAAATATTCATTAAAAATCTGCCCCCTCTCCCGTGGCTCCACACATGGACGGCCACGCTGATCTTTAAGGGGACCTATTCGCTCCCTAGTCACCCT
>NW_025208245.1:11437-14230 GCF_004010195.1 Chiloscyllium plagiosum | reverse complement strand
TTTGGGAAGACACTGGAACACGCAGAGGAAACCGACGCAGACACAGGGGGGAATTAAATGCAAACGCCACACAGACAGTCACCCTGAGGATGGAATTAAATCTGGGTCCCTGGCGCTATGAGGCAGCAGTGCTAACCACTGAGCCACCACCCCCCCTTCCCCCCCCACTCCCCCAGTAGAAAACAAAAAACCCTACCAACTCTCCCACTATCCCCACTGTCAGAAAGGGCAGGAGGTTCAGTCCTGGGGGTGACCCTCAGCAGCGTTACCGGCAGAATCTGATTGTTAGGAGCATTGGTGCTTCCGCTGGTGCTTGTTCAAGCTGCAGGGCATTGTGAACATCTGCCCACACTCGGGGAAGGCAAACGGCCTCTCCCCAGTGTGGACCCGCTGATGCGTCAGTAGAGTGGAGGAGACAGCAAAGCCCTTCCCCCACTCGAGGCAGGTGAAGGGCCTTTCCCCTGTGTGAACCCGCAAGTGCCTCAGCTGGGCGGAGGAATCGCTGAAGCTCTTCCTGCACTCAGGGCAGCTGAAGGGCCTCTCCCCTGTGTGCACCCGCCGGTGCCTCAGCAGGGCAGAGGAATCATTGAAGGCTTTCCCACACTCAGGACAGGAGAATAGCTTCTCCCTGGTGTGACTGCGCCGATGTGTCTCCAGGCCAGACGGGACACGGAAGCCTTTCCCACAGTCGCCACACTTCCATGGTTTCTCCATGGCCGAAGCTACAGTTGCACACAAACGTGTGTATGTCCCCTCCCTGCCTTGAATTGCTCTTTCCAGGCCAGATAACTGTTTCAGGCTCCACACTCAGTGCGTTGCTGCAACAGTAGGGTCTCTCTTCCAGGCCCACTGATGCTGAAAATGTACTGAAACAGGAACCAATTGGATCACAGTTGAAAATTGTTGCAGACTCACAAATGCTGGAGAATCAGAGTAGAAAACTGCAGGTCAGGCAGCATCTGAGGAGCAGGAGAGTCAATGGTTCTTCTAATTCTCCTGAAAGTGCTGATTCAGGATCTGACAGGGACAGAAGAGCAAAACAGTCACAACTGACATCTCTCTGAATTTTGGATACCTGCACCTGAAAATTAATATCTTACACGACATTGGGATACTGTTGAGAGAGAGCAGGTCTGATATTTGGAAGCAAAATATTGTATTTAAATTCAGGATGAATTTACAATGCAGCTTCTTGACAACCAATCAGACACAAAATAGTTAACGAGCCCACACGGGGGTGTGGGAGTTATGGAGTGAGACATCAAGGCTATGACACCAGAGAGAAATTGAACAGACTGGCGTGGCAAACCAGAGTCATCTGGATATACAGCACAGAAACAGGTTCTTTGGTCTACTGGTCTATGCTGACCAGATATCCTCACTGAATCTGGTCTCATTTGCCAGCATTTGGCCCATATCCCTCTAAACCCTTCCTATTCATAAACCTCTCCAGATGCCTTTTAAGTGGGTCATAATTATACCAGCATCTACTACTTCCTCTGGCAGCTCTTGCCTTACATGTTCTGCACGAATTGCCCTTTTAAATCCCTTGCCACCCACTCCGCCTCCCCGGGCCACCTCACCCTAATCCTATTACTCTCTGGTTCTGCACTCCCAGAGAAAAGCCCTTGTCTATTTACCCTATCGATGCATCTCTTGATTTTATAAACAATGGAAGCATCAACGACTCAGGGCAGGGATGGGGGGGGAGGAAGCCGAATGTGCTGGAGCCAACGCGGAAGAAGAGGACACAAAACCTTGAAGCTGCAATGAGGAATACTGCATGTCCTGTACTTGTACCTGTTGCTTTTACTTGTGGGAATCAAGTGCATTTTAAAAATAAAAACAAACAAGATATCTATTCCTCCCCTTTCCCAATCTCCTAATGCTGTCCTAGACACAGAGTGAGAGAATTGGGAGCAGGAGTTGGCCATTTGAGCCTGCACCAACACCGAACAGATCATAACTGAATATGAATATACCTACAGCCAGGTGGATAGACAGGGATTTCTTTCACTGGAGCAGAGGAGATTGAGAGGTGACCTTATAGAGGATTACAATGTCATGAGGAGTAAAGATGTGGTGAAAGGCAGGTGGGGCTTTCAAGATTTCCCTAGAGTGGGGCTTTCAAGATTAGGCAGCAAATTTTGAAGGGGAGAGGAGAAAGATTTTAAAAAGACATGAAGAGCTCCACTTTTTTCTGACAGAGAGTGGTTTGTGTGTGGAATGGGTGTCCAGAGGAAGTAGTGGATGCAGGTACAGTGACAATGTTTAAAAGACATTTGGAAAAGTACATGAATCGGAAAGGTTCAGAGGTATATGGGCCAATCACTGGCAGATGGGACTAGTTGGTTCTGAGAACATAGTCAGCATAGACTAGTTGGAGCGAAGGGTCTGTTTCTGTGCTGTACGACCCTGTAGCTGTTCTGTAATGGTCTTAAAACCATTTTCTTGGAAATCCAAGATGGCGGTGGTTTGAGTGGTCTGCTGTGCTGGGGTCTGTGCCATACACCCGGAAAGGTGGACTTTTACCCCTCCCCCACCTCATTAACCATCCGTAGGAGAGAAAAAAATGCTAATATAAACTTACTGAACGTCTGTAGCTGCTATAATTGTGGTTTGACAGCTTTAGGACCAGAATGAAAGCAAATGAAGGAAAGGGGCCGACAGGGGTGCAGCAGGCAGGGCTCTCCCCTACTGCATCGGCGGCGCCTGGAGCCATTGCTCAAACTCCCAGGGCAGACCCTTTGGGCTTAATGGGACACCAGCAGTTACTCTCGGAGTTTGCCAAAC
>NW_025208245.1:5941-9913 GCF_004010195.1 Chiloscyllium plagiosum | reverse complement strand
ACATAATTGGGGGTTATTTGAGCGTTTGCTTAAGTTATATGTGGTGGTTAGATTTTTATTTATTGTAGTTTTTAATAGGAGCAGTTTTTAGACTTTATAGAGCTAATGTCTTTGTTGCTCACAGCACCTCAGATATGCTTCCTCCTCTTGGGAAACCACGGGCTGCCCTGGATGACCATGGTTACTGATTCGTTCAGGTGGTACACCTGGAATGTAAAAGGGAGCCATTCCCCCGTTAAAAAGAAAGAAGGTGCTGTCAAGCCTCAGGAAGGAAAAGGTGGACATCGCCCTGCTGCAGGGGACACATTTAACTGATAAGGAACATCTGAAACTGCAGCAAGGAGGTTATGATAGGATATTCTTCTCCTCCTTTAGCTCCAAGTGTAGAGGAGTGGCTATACTGGTAAGAAGGAACCTCCCTTTCCAGGTAATTGAGCTAATTAAGGACAAACATGGACTGCCCGTCATTCTTAAAGCTCTAATACATGGAGAAGAGTATGGCATCCTGAATGTGTATTGTCCCCGCGGTGCACCCTCCTAAATTTCTAATTGATGCAGTTGCTAAATTAATGAGTCTTGGGGTTCGCCGCATGGTCACTGGAGAGGATTTTAATCGCCTAATGGATCCCGAGGTAGACAGGGTGCCAAGGGGCCAGGCAGGTACACTCACGCAATCTAAGCAGTGGGTGGGCATGTGCGAGGAGTTGGGATTAGTGGATGTGTGGAGGCATCTCCACCCTAATGGAAGAGACTTTACTTTCTCTCCCAACCCACACAAGTACCACATGGGAACTGACAATTTTTAATGCCATTGGATTCCTTGGACAGAACATTGGCTTGTGAAATTGGCAATATATTGTCTCGGACCATGTGCCAGTGTATGTAGATGGTAAAATCAAGAGTGGTGGAATGGATGCACAGCACTGGTGCATGGACCCATTCCTGTTAAGGGATAGCAAATTTGTTGAGTACATCACAAGAGTCAGAGCCTTCTGGGATACCAACTCGGGTACGGCCAGTAATCCGGAAATACTGGCCGTACCCTCATAAATATGCCTTAGTAGGAGGCCACTAAGGCATATTTATGAGGCCTGATTATTTTATATATTTTTTATATTTAACTAGAAGGATGCAGAGGAAGGAGCAACAACAGATGTTGGAGACCCATCTGCAGATAGCTGAGGAAGTATATTATAATAGGCCTTCACTTGTCAAGCTGCAGCTCTCCGGGCTGCTCCCAACTCATTGCACACACTGGGAAAAAAAGGTCTGCTTTGCTCAACAAAGATTGTTTGAATTTGGAGGTAAGCCACGTAGATATCTGGCTAGAAAGAAAAATGTTTCCCAATGTATTATGTCTGTTAGAGAGAAAGTTGGCACAGTTACCCGTGAGTTAACTAAGATTAATGTTAGATGTAGGGAATACTTTGCAGAGTTATAAAAGTCAGAGGGAGATGAACACAGTGCAGCGAGAATGCAGGCCTTTTTTGAGATCCTGCACCTCCCTCGTATAAACGCGGAACAGGTTTCCTGTTGAATGGGCCTATGACAATACAGGAGGTGCAGGAAGCAATAAAGCATCTCCAAGGTGGCAAACACTGGGGTCAGATGGATTCCCAAGTGAATTCTATAAGGAATTCAAAAATGTGTTGGTGGAGCCACCTCTGAGGATGTACAGCTATTCATATGCACAGGATTATCTTCCGCCCTCTCTTAGGGAGGCTAATTTCTCCCTCATTTTAAAGAAGGAGAAAGATCCCGAAGAATGTGCTTCATACAGACCCATTTCACTGTTGAATGTAGATTTTAAAATTCTACCCAAGACGCTGGCCCTGAGGTTGAAAAAGGTGTTGTCCTGTATTGTGAAAGAAGATCAGATGGGTTTCGTTAAGGGCCGTAGCTCCTCCAACAATATCAGGAGGGTACTGAACATGGTGCAGGTATGCCAGCAAAGGTTGATCCTGGGTTCAGTGGCCTCCCTAGATGCAGAAAAGGCATTTGACCAGAGATAATGGCCATACCTGATTGGGGTCCTCAAGCGCTTTCGTCTGGGGACAATCTTTGCTAGATGGATGGTGGTGTTGTATAATGATCCTAAGTCAGCAGTCATCACAAACGGCACTAAGTCAGATAACTTTAAACCTGGGAGAGGTAGTCGACAGGGCTGTCCTCTTTCACCGCTGCTATTTACCTTGGCAATTGAGCCATTAGCTGAGGCTATCAGGAGGGACCTGATTTAGTGGCGCCAGGAGTGGGAATGGGGGAACGTAAGATTACCCTATATACTGATGATGTCCTTTTGTTCTTGGCCAATCTGGAGGAGTCCGTTCCTCGATTGATTCGAACAATTAATTTAGTTGGCAGTTTTTCGGGCTGCAAGATCAACTTTACAAAATCAGAAGCCATGCCGATAGGGGAGGGGAAGAATTAGTGGAGGTGCCTGATCTGAAGGATGGAATGCAGTTCCTGTTTAGATGGTCGTCAAAAGGGTTTTTGTATTTGGGAATTTTTATTACCACTGCCTTCCACCAGCTGTATAAAGCGAACTATGTACAATTACTGGAGAGGATAAAGCAGGATTCGCAGCGGTGGGAGGGATTACCGTTATCATGGTTAGGCCGAATAGCTCTGATTAAAATGAATGTTCTTCCTCGCCTGTTGTACCCCATGAGAATGCTCCTGTTGTTGCTACCCAGATGAGTATTACCGAGGCTCAATGGTTGGCTCGGTTCTTTTATTTGGTGTCGCAGCCGCCCCCTAATTAAGTTTACCAAATTTCAGCTCTCACAGGGTGAGGAGGAGTGGACCTTTTGGACTTGAAGAGATATCAAAAAAGCGCTTTCTTAGCATATGTGTGTGACTGGGCACGAGGGGACTCGGGTCGATTTTGCTTGATGTTGAAGCATTGCAGTCGAAATGTCCCCTAGTTAATCTATTATTCATTGATAAGATGAAATCCGAGACTGAGCAGTGTAAGAGTACAATCATTCTAAATCCAGTGAAAGCCTGGAGGATAATGAGGCAAGACAAGGGCAATTGGCTGAAGACCTCACTGATTACCCCACTGGGGCAGCCCAAGGATTTAAACCTGGGGCACTGGACTCTGGCTTAAAGTCATGGGAGAGTAAAGGAATCTTCTGTCTGGGAGATTTATTCGAGGGTTAGGTCTTGATGTCATTTAGCCAGCTAAGTCAGAAATATGCATTGTCTAATAGGGACCTTTTCCGGTACTTTCAGCCAAAGGATTATATACAGAGGAATACCACGCTCCTGGCTCAGCATTACGGGTCAAATGTGGAATAAAGAGTACTCTGGTGTACAGGTGCTCTTTCAGTTAGTACGTTGTACCATTTACCTTAAGGGATGTGGAGGGACTCTCTAGGATGTGGAATCGGGAACTAGGATAGGATATTTCATGAGAAGTATGGCAAGATATATGGGAAAATGTAAGGAAAATTTCAATATGTAACAAAGCACAGGGCATGCAATTGAAGATTTTACATAGGACTTATGTGGTGCCAGAGAGGCTAGCTAAGTTCAAGATAGGCACACCACCAGGGTGTCAAATGTAAAATTAGTATAGGCACACACACACTGGTATTGGTCATGTTGTAAGATCCAGAGATACTGGAGTGCTATAGCAAGGGAGCTGAAGGGCATCCTGGGGGATTAAAGTTAAAGTGAATCCGGTATTTCTTCTTCTGGGGTTGCCAACTTTGCCTTCTCTTGGAGAACACAGGAACAGACTGTGTAACATTCTTAAGCACTGTGCAAGGAAGAACATTTTAATTAATTGGACGTTGGAAAACCCCCAGGGCTTATGGGGTGGCACATGCTGGTGATGGAGCATCCACCCCAAGATGACCTCACAAATATGATGCACCACAAAACAGTAGTTTTACAAGACGTGGCAGCCCTTTCTAAATTATATTGATGCAGACTGATCAGCAATATTAATTAGAGCCGTGGTAT
>NW_025208245.1:0-3772 GCF_004010195.1 Chiloscyllium plagiosum | reverse complement strand
CGCAATTACCCTCAGATCCTGGCATCAGCAAACCACTGCCTTTCTGTTTTAAAAACTAAATAAAGATGTGGGCAATATACTGGGAATGGCAAGAAGTGAGTAAGAAACTGAACCGAGAGTAAGCGCTTTCTGGTGAGGGGAGCTGGGCAAAAACAGGAGGATGGAAGGATGAATTCGAGTTGGAATCCATTGAAAGGTGAAGGAATTGGGAGACAGAGATTTCGGGTAGGAGATAGGGAAGGCCGTTCGGTACAAACTAGAATTCTCTTATCCTATTTCCTGCCCTGCACTGACAGCAATGATCTGTTTTCTCAAGGTATTAGCAGAGGAGGATTTGCTGTTCAGGCGTGCACAAGAAATTTACTCAGGGCCTGAATATCAGCAGCGTTTGAATCGAGGAGGGGAAGTTATTTCAAACATCAACGTGACTTGAGAAGCCCCGTGATTACACGGAGCCTGCGTGGGAGTGTTCCAGGGTTCTGATTGTGCAGAGAACTTTAACTCTGTAGCGAAATGAGGACTAGTGTTCTTGCCGTAGACGAGCCTTTCTTTGGATCGTTGAAGCTGTTGAGACGCAATGACCCCTGTGCCGTGGAAACTCTGTGGAAGCAAATTCAATTCCCCAAACGTGCTGGAGTGTCACCAGGACTGGCATGAAGCCAATCGATTCCTTCAATCCTGGAATGAAGCCAATCGATTCCTTCAATCCAAGACTGTGGGCGGCGCGGCAGCAGCTCAGTGGTTAGCGCCCCTGCGTCAGTGCCAGGGAGTTGAGTTCGATCCCACCCTCAGGGTGATTGTCTGTGTGGAGTTTGCACTTTCCTCCCCCCCCCCCCCCCCCCTCCCCCCCAATCTCTGGGTGCTCTGGTTTTCTCCCAAGGCCCCAAGATGTGCAGCTTAGAGTGGATTGGGTGTTCTAAATTCAGGGATTAGCTGTGGAGGTTGAGTGGGATGCTCTGAGGGGGGGTCAATGTGGATTGTTGGCCCAAAGGGCCTGTTTCCACAGTGTAGGGGGTTTGATGATTCCCCAACGTGTTTGCAGCCTGGCTTCCAGCTGCATCTCTCTGAGCCGAAGGTCCTCCAGCATGTGTTTTCCCTAGTTTCCAGCACCCAGAACCTCCCATCTTCTGCAAATCGAAAGACAAGCCCCACCCTGCCCTCTCCAATGTGTGCTATGGAACTGCTAATTAAGTTTTAGTGGCCCAGCAGAGGCTGGTAGTCAAGTTCGGAACACATGAGGATGGCATCAACCAGGACCTTGGATTCATGTCACATGACAGGTAACCCCACTTCACTGTCACGCTCTCTCACACGCACACAAAGCACATACACTCACATTAACACAGATCTCCCTCTCAGACACACACCCATCTCACAGGCTGATACTCTATCACTCACACACTTTATCAAGCACGCACACACTCACACACACTCTCATGCATGCACACTTACATATAAGCCTTTGGTGTGATTTTGTATTTGCAGATACATTGTGCGCTTTTTGAGCCAAATACAATCTACAGGCAGTTAATCCATGTGAGATTTTATAAATTCCTACTTTGGAAATAGAACCAGTCTCACTCAAGTTTGGGATACAGACCTTAAGTTGTCTCGAGAATGTGTCTTCAAACAAGTTCTGGGATTTACATATTAATGAACCAAAACCTGCAACCCATTCTAAAAGAGTCAATATTAATCCCCTTTCTCCAGGTTCAACGATCATTCGAAAACTCGCTCACACTCACAGCATGTGTATGATGTTACTGGTGAACCCTCTGATAATTGGAACACTCTCATTCAGTCTGTAAAGCATGTTCCAGTCACTACTCTGGTGTGTGGTTATGTGAGACTCTGAGTTTCCAGTCACACTGACGTTTACAACCTTACTAAGCAGACAGACCGTTTCCTCCTTGTTGTCAAGGCCATAAATATCCAAGTCCTGGTGAGTCAAGTGACTGTCAGACTTGGATGTAATGTTTGGTCTGAGATTTCTACCTCCAAATTCTTCTCTTATAATATTCCTGTGAAAAGAGATTGCAAAGGTCATCGCTCTCAGTCCACAATAGATAATCAGAACAAATAATTCTAGTTTCTGTGGAACATTCTTTCCTGGATATCAAACCTACAGCTCAGCAAGCAAACCTACACCCTAAACATTCTCTCCTTTCTTAATACTCAAGATCTTTGTGCTGATCTATATGTAAATGTATACAGCAGGGTAATGTGGTGGATTGCATGCTCCATGAAGAGTTTACATGGACTCAAGTTGCTGAATGGACATCTATCATGCGGTATTGACGTTCTTATTGAAGATATACAATATGCTGCAATACAATATTACGAACCCAGAAACAACTGCAAACCAGGCTTTTAGAGCCACAAACATTCCATAGAATATGTACCATATACTCCAGAGTTATCTGTCTTATATTAACACACGGTTGTCTTCGATTCCCAGAAGACTCGGATTAACGTGTGAATTTTTGTAAAAGAAGCCGTCGTTTTGGATTTCTTCCATGTCATACTGACTCTATTACTGGAAATACATCCATGCTACACCAGGATTCATGGATCAATGACATGAGGCTTATCTTTACCCTCTTATAATTTTCTGTTGCATAAATGTTTCGACGAATGTCAATACTTTTCACCAGTCATAGAGTCAGAGACGTAAAGCACAGAAACAGACCCTTCAATCTAAATTGTCCAAGCCGACCGGATATCCAAAATTAACCTTATCCAATTTGCCAGCACTTGGCCCATATCCCTCTCAATCCTTTCTATTCATATACCCGTCCAGATGCCTCCACCAGCCTCCACCACTTCCTCTGGCAGCTCATCCCATGCATGCACAACCCTCTGCATGAAAAGGTTGACTGCAAGGTCCTTTTTAAATTTTTCCCCTCTCGCCCTAAACCTATGCCCTCTAGTTCTGCACTCCCCCCATCCCAGGGAAACTACCTTGTCTATTCACCCCATCCACGCCCCTCAAGTTTTTATAAACCTCTTTTTTTCAAAAAAATAACTCAGCCTGCGACGCTCCAGGGAAAACAGCCCCATCCTATTCAGCCTCTCCTTGTGGTTCAAACCCTCTTACCCTGGCAACATCCTTATGAATCTTTTCTGAATCCTTTCAAGTTTCACAACATTCTTCCTATTTGAGGGAGATCAGAATTGCACACAATATTCCAGAAGAAGCCGACTGAAACCAACATTTGCAGAGTCTGTTCCCTGTTTGGATTCATACTCTCTGCCTCCAGTTGCTGCAAGTGAACAGTTCTTCCCCCCTTCTTCTCTCGCCCTCCCAGGATGAGGAATGGAATGGTCCCAGATTTTGACCAGAACAGACAGTTTCCCTCTGAAGCTCATTGGATAACGTTTACATTGTGATGCCCACAATGGGTAGGTGTGTGTGTGTGTGTGTGTGTATGTTTGGATTCGCGGTGTTTGGCAGTGACATTCCTGCATTTCCAGGCTGACTGTCTCCCATCGCTCGCGTCACCCAGTCCAGGCAGTGCTGTGACTGGGGATTGACCAATGGAGAGCCCTGAAGGACCAGAATTTGCCGGGTCCTCTTGCCAATCAGAGCCCCACTATTTTCTGAATGTGCAAGTTGGACCTTGATCTTCTGAAGCTCCTGCCGTTCCTCTCTTTCTGAATGAAGGTTGAGCTTCACCCCAGATTGCAACTTCCTTTCTCTGTCCAAACATCTGTCAGTACAGCACATTTTTGTTGAAGTAAGGCATCTTTTCTGAACATCACAATTAAAGGG
>NW_025208244.1:7889-14226 GCF_004010195.1 Chiloscyllium plagiosum | reverse complement strand
AGACAGTCGCCCGAGGCTGGAATCGAACCCAGTGCTAACCACTGAACCACCGTGCCACCCCATGAACCCCTATTCCCTGCCCACCCCCATTTCCCCAACTTTGGAATGTAGAGGCTAGGAATCAGCAAGTAATAAACTGCTTGGTTTTCACAAACACGCATTCAAAGAATCAACCAAAACGATGACTTGCATTTTTGATATGTCCTTTAAGAAGCTTCACATGAACGTTATCAAACACAAGAGTCCACAGGTGTGAGGCTGGAAAAGCACAGCAGGTCAAACAGCATCTGAGGAGCAGAGAGTCAATGTTCTCACCCAAAACCCATCAGGATCTGGCCGGAAATGTTGATGTTCCTGCTCTTCCGATGCTGTCTGACCTGATGTGCTTTTCCAGTCTCTCACCTATTGACTCTCGCCTCAATTCGAGAGCTTGGTCTTTGGGAACAACGTGCAGGATGAATAAGGGCACGAAGCATGGGTCGGAGGGTTGGGGGAGGGGGGACTTGACCTCTGGTCAATTACCACTGACAACGGAGTGATGAGATGGCAGGATTAGAATGCCAATCTTCTCCAACAATCGCTGCTGGCAGTAGTGTGGATGACCGACAGCTGTCTGGCAGAGATATGGTTTCCCTTGACCCACAAGCCGTCTGCGGTGATTTACCTGGGTCTGTAGCTGAAATCAGAGCTCCGAACAGTAGGCAGTCAGTGAAGTAGAAGTCACGTTTGTTCAGTTGGCGGAGGTTGACCATTGCCGTGACAAAACCGTACATGATGCCCCTGAAAAACACAAAGGGTGGAAGATGTGATTCACGTTATCTTAGTCTTAGTCTACTTCCTTCTTTGAATTTTATTTTATAAGTGGCAGATTCACCCATTTGGCTACAGAAATGCAATGCAAACCCCCACCCCTACCCTCACATCTCTGGGAGAGATAATGCCGATAGGTTACTTTCCCTACCCGCTATCAAAACTGGACACAGGACGGGGAGAAAAACAGATCATTTATAAAATGCAAAAAGGTCCATCCTAAAAGGTTTTAGCATCAATGAGGTAGCTTTGAAATGAACCTGTTGCAACGTAGAGTCAGAGGTACACAGCATGGAAACAGGCCCTTCGGCCCAACTCTTCAATGCTGACCGGACTTCCCAAACCGAACGAGTCTAGCTAATTGTATTTGGGCATTTGATTAAGGGATAAATATAAACTGGGCCATTGGAAATAAACCCCCTGATCTTCTTCAGAATAGTGACATGGAGAGGTTTTTTTCGAACTTGAGATAATAAATAGAGCTAGATTAAAATCCCTTGGAGCTCAGGTTCATAACTCCCTGAAAGTGGATTCGCAGTAGGACGGTGAAGGAGGCATTTGGTATGCCTTTCTTTTTTGGTCAGAGTATTGAGTACAGGAGTTGGGAGGTCATGTTGCGGCTGTACAGGACATTGGTTAGGCCACTGTTTGAACACTGCAGGTAATTCTGGTCTCCTTCCTATCGGAAAGATGTTGTGAAACTTGAAAGGGTTCAGAAAAGATTTACAAGTATGTTGCCAGGGTTGGAGGTTTTGAGCTGTAGGGAGAGGTTGAATAGGCTGGGGCTGTTTTCCCTGAAACGTCGGAGGCTGAGGGGTGACCTTATAAAAACTTATAAAATTGTGAGGGGCATGGATAGGATAAATAGACAAAGTCTTTTCCCTGGGGTGGGGGAGTCCAGAAGTAGAGGGCATAGGCTTAGAGTGAGAGGGGAAAGATATAAAAGAGACCTAAGGGGCAACTTTTTCACGCAGAGGGTGGTACGTGTTTGGAATGAGCTGCCAGAGGAAGTGGTGGAGGCTGGTACAACTGCAACATTTAAAAGGCATCTGGATGGGTATATGAATAGGAAGGGTTTGGAGGGTGTTGGGTGCTGGCAGGTGGGACTAGATTGGGTTAGAATTTCTGGTCGGCATGGACGGGTTAGACCAAAGGGTCTGTTTCCGTGCTGTACATCTCTATGACTCTGTCCAAAAGATTGAGCCTCTGACAGTGTAGCATTCTGTCAGTGCTGTCCTAGAGCAAGACGCTCGTGTTCAGAGTGCAGGATGTGGACCCCCAGCATTCTGAATCACAGGCAAAGTGGCATCAAATGAACTGCAGCTGACACTGCGCAGAAACAGTGTCGTAGAAAAGCTACACCGTAAAAAGGAACAGTGCAGTGTTCCTCCAATGGGGTCACATAACAGAGCTGCAGCACATCAAGTGATTTGAGAAACGATTTAATGTTTAAGTATAGGGACCACTGCTATGTCAGTAAAAATACAAACTGCATTGAGCCACACAGCGCAGAAATGTCAAACACAAATCCAACTGGAGTTAGAGATACGACAGAGGAACTACCACCTGGTCAACATGCAAGATCAGGGCGAGGAGAGATAATCCTGATTTCCCATTTTCAGTGTACATCATATCGTGTGCGGGCCAGACACTGGGAGAACTGAGATTGGCTTTGGTGCCTCCAACCCAACTCAGAAACCCGCTTTGTGGTAGGAGACCTTTCAGCCCATCAAATCCAGAGCAACCCTCTGAAGAGCATCCCACCCTAGACCTACATCCCCACATTCTCCTGCTCCTTGGATTCTGCCTGACCTACTATGCTTTTCCAGCACCCCACTCTCGACACTGATCTCCAACTTCTGCAGTCCTCACTTTATCCCACATTTCCCATGGCTAACCCACTGAGCCTGCACTTCCCTGGACACTATGAGCAATTAAACATGGCCAATCCACCTGACCTGGACACCTTTGGATTGTGGGAGAAAACTGGAGCACCCGGAGGAAACCACGCAGACACAGGGAGAATGTGCAAACTCCACACAGACAGTTGCCCGAGGCTGGAATCAAACCCAGGTCCCTGGGGTGCTAAATTGCCCGTAGTGTTAGGTAAGGGGCAAATGTAGGGGTATGGGTGGGTTGCGCTTCGGCGGGTCGGTGTGGACTTGTTGGGCCGAAGGGCCTGTTTCCACACTGTAATCTAATCTAATCTAATCTAATCTAATCTAATCTAATCTAATCTAATCCTGATAACACTGGGACATGAAAATAGCTCACACGCTGAAGGAATCTGTGCGCTACATCCTGAAGGGGAACAAGGGACTTCAGGTGGGAAGAGGGAAAACAAACATGTCATTGCAAAATGAGATTTAAGAAAAAGCCCAGTAAAGAAATACACAGTATTATATTGTCGGCTGCAACAGTAGAAGTAATTCTTAATGGTCCTGTCACTGACCCTAAGCATCAGTGGTACCCAGTTCAGTCATTTTTATTCCATCGAACTGTCACTCAGACATCACTGTGAAGTTAGGACCAAGCACAAACTAATTTAGTTTGGGGTTACGGTAGGCACGGTTAGTCCGAAGGGTCTGTTTCCTTGCTGTATGACTCTATAATGGGCTCAAATGTGCAATGTACAATCAAAGCCAATCAAAATGTCTGACCATGGCCTTCGTTATAAACTCCATATGCATCACCACTCCCTCTGACTAACAATGGGTGCATCCAAGACAGAAATATTAATGATCGAGAATGCAACAATTTTCCATTGTTACATCTTCTCGCACCAACCTGCCGATATCGATAAGGGAGACCAGCATTGGCCTCCATCTTTTGTAATGAAATATCAAACCCAATCCCTATTGGCCGGCTGAAATTCAATGGATAAAATCCTCACTGTCTCCCTGTCAACATGCTGCTTCATCACCAAATCATCTGACAATCCAGCCACTCGCTACTTGTAGCAGCACATGGGCTGTTCTATCTGCCAACAATACATGGACTACACATGAAAAGCAGTTCCATGATCATTTGAACAAAAACAATTTTCAGGCGTCTGGTAGTAATCAGGCGTTATTTAAATGCAAGATCTCTCTCACGGGTCTTCCTGCATAAGCCAAAGCTCAGGCCACATGACAATGAAAGGTTCTCGACTTCAGACTTTCCAGAGAGTGGGTGGTCGGGGGGAGGGAGGGAGGGGGAAATCCTGGGGTCACAGGCTCCACAGCAAGGCCGTCATAGAGCCATTTATATTCACTTGCTGTTGCCACCGGCTGGACTAGCATTTACTTCCCATCCCTGGTTGGGTTATAAGAGCTGCAGGATCCCTCTAAAGGCCCCCACTACCCTAGTTCACACCCCCAACTCCGCTCTCCATAAGACCATAAGACACAGGAGCAGAAATTGGGCCATTCAGCCCATCGAGTCAATTCTGCCATTCAATCCTGCCTGATAAGGTTTACAATCCCATTCTCCCGCTTTCTCCCCATAACTCTCGATCCCTTTGATACTCAAGAACCTCCGTCTTAAAGATACTCAATGACGTGGTCTCCACAGCCTTCTGTGGCAATGAATTCTGTAGATTCACCACTCTCTGCCCCAAGAGGTTTCTCCTGATCTCTAAAAGGCCTTCCCTTTACTCTAAGGCTGTGCCCTCAGGTCCTAGTCTCTCCTACCACTCTGTCCGGGTCATTCAGTATTCTCTCAGTTTCAATTAGATCCCCTCCCACCTCATCCTTCTAAACTCCATCGAGTATAGTCTCAGAGTCCTCAAATGTTCCTCATACGTTAAAGCTTTTCATTCCTAGGATCATTCACATGACCCTCCTCTGGACCCGCTCCAGGGCTGGTACATCCTTCCTGAAGTATGGGTCCAAAATTGCTCACAATACTCCAAATGAGGCCTGACCAGAGCTTTATAAGGCCTCAGAACTACATCCCTGTTTTTGTATTGTAGTCCTCTCAAGATGAATGACACCATTGTGTTTGCCTTCTTAACCATCACCTCAACCTGCGAGTTTACCACCTCGGGAGAACCCCGGACTGGAACTCCCAAGTCACTTTGCACTTCAGACTTCTGAATTTTCTCCCGATTTAGAAAACTGCCCGTGCTTCTATTCATCCTATCCAAGTGCATGACCTCACAATTTCCCATGTTGTATTTCATCTGCCACTTCTTTGTCCACTCTCCTCATCTGTTTACACCTTTCTGCAGCCTCCCCGCCTCCTCAATACTACTTATCTTTGTATCACCTGCAAACTCAGTGAGGGTTTGTGACGACTTCATGCATTAGAATCAGGTTAGCGTGTGAACAGTGATGGGAAGCACAGTTCCTGAAACAAGAAAGCATACTTTTCTCTTCCCTGGTCTCCTTCTGACCCCACTCAATGACATCGAAATATTGTGGGAGATTACAAAGACCTAGACTGGGCCTATAAACGGTTGAGTCAAGACAACGGCACATCATTTTCCAGACACAGTCACTGCAGGTTCCCAGATACTCAGCTCACCTCAAATTTCAAGGTAACCCATTCCACACCAGAAAACTTTGACTCAAATAGGTTAAATACTGCTACATTAAAGGGTTAAATAAATAGACGCACAAATTTGATCTGGATTAAATACAAATCCAAGCGGCAATCTTTAACTGGTGAACACAGCTATAAATTATAAACACACCAAACACAACACCGGTAACTGCTTCAATCAAGAGGCTTTGCATGATTGAATAGCACTCTCAGAAATTAATAATGGGTGCCCACTCAACATCAGAGTATCAATCTTGAATTCTGCTTTTGCTTTACTGCACGCAAACAAATTAATAAAAGCTTTTTAATGAGCTCAAATTCAAAATCACTATCATGTGCAGTGTTGTACAATTTCAGAGAATGCTACATTTTTGTCCTCACAGAATCAACTTCGAATTGAGCTGATGTTTTGTCATAGTGAACAGGAGCGACATAGCAACCTGGAGCTCATTAGAATTAGAATGAGCTTTATTGTTGCACGTACTCACATGACTCCAGAGAAAAGTTTACAAGTCGCCATTTACGGCACCATCTTAAGTATAAAGGTACCTAAGTATACAGATTCTCAGGTACAAATTCTTTGGGGGAAAAAAAATGTTAAAAATAAAAATGTCCAGCATTACAGATCGTAGGAATAAAGTTAAAAACTAAATAATTCAAAACTTCAGAATCGCGGTCCTTCAATGCCATCCACACCAGCACCTTGCGTCTACTCCGCACTGGGGCTTATCTGCAGACCACCCTGGGCTTCACCTCGAGCCCCTCAAGGCCAGGAGACTTGCGTGGAATCATCATGAGGCTGCAGGAGCATGCTAACGTCACACCCCCTCACCCAGAGACCGCCACACCCCCTCACCCAGAGACCGTCACACCCCTTCACCCAGAGACCGTCACACGCCTTCACCCAGAGACCGTCACACGCCTTCACCCAGAGACCGCCAAACCCCCTCGCCCAGAGCCCGCCACACCCCCTCGCCCAGAAAGTGCCACACCCAGAGAGCGC
>NW_025208244.1:0-7728 GCF_004010195.1 Chiloscyllium plagiosum | reverse complement strand
CCCCTCATCCAGAGCGCGTCACACCCCCTCACCCACAGAGCACCACACCCAGAGAGCCCCACACCCAGAGAGCCCCACACTGCCTCACCCAGACAGCGCCACACCCCCTCACCCAGACAGCGCCATGTTTGGTCCGCACTCTCGCCAGGAGGACAGGATATTGCCAAGAAGGAAATAAAACAGAAAAAAGTGAAAGAGAAAGAAGAGAAGAAGCAGGCAGAGCAGATTAGCTCCAACTTGAGATTGCTACTCTGCTGCCATTTTGGAAGGGTACAAACTGAAATGGCACTCAGACCTAAATTTAGAGAAATGTGAGGTGTAGCATTTTGGAAAGGCAAACCAGGGCAGGACTTACACAGTCAATGGTAGGGCCCTGGGGAATGTTACAGAACAGAGAGATCTTGGGATACAGGATCATCGCTCCTTGAAACAGGTGGTGAAGAGCAGGTTGGTGAAGGTGGCTTCCGGCATGCTTGCTATCATCGGTCAGGGCATCGAGTATCGGAGTTGGGATATTAATAAACTAGAAAGAGCGCAGAAAAGATTTACCAGGATGCTACCTGGGACTGGAAGGTTTGAGCTATAAGGAGAGATTTGATAGGCTGGGATTTTTCCCCCGGACTGTAGGAGACTGAGGAGTGACCTTATAGAGGTTTATAAAACCATTAGAGGCATGAAGAAGGGCTTATGCCTGAAACGTCGATTCTCCTGCCCCTCGGATGCTGCCTGGCCTGCTGTGTTTTTCCAGCACCACATTTTTCAACTCTGGTCTCCAGCATCTGCAGTCCTCACTTTCTCCCATTAGAGGCAGAGAGAAGGTTGACAGCATTTCTTCATGGTTCGGGAGTCTAAAACTAGAGACCATAAGTTGAAGGTGAAATACAAAAGGGTCCAGAGGGGCAATGTTTTCCACAGAGGGTGGGGAGTGTCTGGAACAGGCTGCCTGAGGAAGTGGTGGGAGAGAGTACAATTTTGTCATTTAAAAAACATTTAGACAGGTAGATAGACAGGATAGGTACAGAGGGATACGGACCAAATACAGGCAAATGGGATCGGGTTAATTGTGAAAACTGGCATGGGCAGGTTGGGCTGAAGGGCCTGTTTTCATGCAGTAGATCTCTATAACTTCTCATTCACACTCTGAGCAGAGTGGTTAGACACTGGTCGCTCACCTCTGACACTGCAATTCAATTTGTTCAGACACATCACTGGAGCAAGTGATGCATTTGGGGAGGCAATGGCCTGGTGGTATTATCGCTGGGCCTTTAACCCAGAGACCCAGGTAACGTTTTGTGGACCAGGGCTTGAATCCTGCCACAGATGGTGGAACTTGAACTCAGTAATTTCTAGAATGAAGAGTCTAATGATGACCATGAATCCATTATTGATTGTTGGAAAAACCCATTTAGTTCACGCCTGGGGAAGCAATCTGCCATCCTTACCTGGTCTGGCCTACATGTGACTCCAGACCCACAGCAATGTGGTTGACTCCCAACTGTCCTCTAGACAATTAGGGGTGGCCAATAAATACTGATGTAGCCAGCATCGCCCTCATCCGTGCGAATGAATAAATTTAAAACAAGTGGGGCTTTAATCTGGGCCTTCCGGTTGAGAGCTAGCGACACTACAAGTGCACCACTCCAATCACTGCTCCGACTGAGTTCAAACCCCAACAAGTCCCATCAAAGCCTCGTTTCTCTCCTGAAAAGTCCTCAATCAGGTCAGTTCAATGTCTGGTGACCAATAGCTGTTGCATTGAGGTGGTCCCAGTTGGTAATCTGGCAGGTGGGACTCGATTGGATTGGGATACCTTGTCAGCATTGGGATACCTTGTCAGCAAGGACATTGCCCAGGCAAATGGGAGGAATGTTGCATTACTGGAGTAACCAGTGCTCCCGAGACTGTGGCGGCAAAATACAGGTGAGACAGAGTGGGACTGACTACGCTGTAAATCCTAGTGACCTCAGAGCATCTAATGGTAGGAATCAACCACTTGGCCATCTTTAGCCAGAAGTGCTGAGTGGATGGTCCATCTCGGCTTCCTCCAAGTGGTCCCCAGCACCACAGACACCAGTCTTCATCCAATCCAATTCAATTCACTCCGTGTGATATCAAGAAGCAGTTGAAGGGCTCAAACTGCTCACAATATTTCAAATGCAGTCTGACCAGAGCCTTATACAACCTCAGCAGTACATCGCTGCGCTTGTATGCTAGCCCTCTCAAATTGAACACTAACATTGCAATTACTTTCCTGACTTCTAACTGAACATGCATGAGAATCTTGAGCAAGAACTCCCAAATTCTTTCGTACATCAGACTTAGAGTCATAGAGTCATAAAGATGTACAGCTTGGAAACAGAGCGCTCGGTCCAACCCGTCCATGCCGACGAGATATCCCAACCCAATCTAGTCCCACCTGCCAGGACCCGGCCCATATCCCTCCAAACCCTTCCTATTCATATACCCATCCAAATGCCTCTTAAATATTGCAATTGTACCAGCCTCCACCACATCCTCTGGCAGCTCATTCCATACACATACCACCCTGTGTGTGAAAACGTTGCCCCTTAGGTCTCTTTTATATCTTTCCCCTCTCACCCTAAACCTATGTCCTCTAGTTCTGGACTCCGACCCCAGGGAAAAATACTTTGTCTATTTGCCCTATCCATATTTTTTTTTGCCCACCCTCCAATAGTGTCAAGAGACCGCTGCACAGGCTTCTGACCGACTCTTAGAACAGACAGAAAGAGTTGGATAAGTCTGTCAAAAATTTGACAAAGTGTCAAAAATTAGACTTCCGAGAGCTCTTCGGCATGCACCCAGACCTGTCATTCTTGGAATACTGCGTCCAGTTTTGGTCGCCCTATTATAGAAAAGATGTGGATGCTTTGGAGAGGGTTCAGAGGAGTTTACCAGGATGCTGCCTGGACTGGAGGGCTTATCTTATGAAAAGAGGTTGACTGAGCTCAGACTTTTACATTGGAGAAAAGGAGGAGGAGAGGGGACCTAATTGAGGTATACAAGATAATGAGAGGCATAGATAGAGTCGATAGCCAGAGACTATTTCCCAGGGCAGAAATGACTAACACAAGGGCTCATAGTTTTAAGCTGGTTGGAGGAAAGTATAGAGGGGATGTCAGAGGCGGGTTCTTTACACAGAGAGTTGTGAGAGCATGGAATGCGTTGCCAGCAGCAGTTGTGGAAGCAAGGTCATTGGGGACATTTAAGAGACTACTGGACATGCATATGGTCACAGAAATTTGAGGGTGCATACATGAGGATCAGTGGTCGGCACAACATCGTGGGCTGAAGGGCCTGTTCTGTGCTGTACTGTTCTATGTTCTATGTTCCTCATGATTTTATAAATTTCTATAAATTTCCAATGCTCCAGGGAAAACAGCTCCAAACTATTCAAACTCTCCCTATAGTTCAAACCCTTCTAAATCCTTGTAAATCTTTACTGAACTCTTGCAAGTTTCACAACAGGGAGACCAGAATTGCAGACAGTATTCCAAAAGTGGCCTAACCAATGTCCTGTACAGCCACAACATGACCTCCCAACTCCTGGACTCAATACTCTGACCAATAAAAGAAAGCATACCAAATGCCTTCTTCACTATCCTATCTACCTGTGACTCCACTTTCAAGGAGCAATGAACCTGCACTCCAAGGTCTCTTTGTTCAGCAACACTCCCTAGGACCTTACCATTAAGTCCTGCTAAGATTTGCTTTCCCAAAATGCAGCACCTCACATTTATCTAAATTAAACTCCATCTGCCACTTCTCAGCCCATTGGCCCATCAGATCAAGTTCCCTTTGTAATCTGAGGTAACCTTCTTCGCTGTCCACTATGCCTCCAATTTTGGTATCATTTGCAAACTTACCAACTAAACCTCTTATGCTCACATCCAAATCATTTATATAAATGACAAAAAGTAGAGGACCCAGCACTGATCCTGTGGCACTCCACTCGTCACAGGCCTCCAGTCTGAAAAACAACCCTCCACCACAACCCTCTGTTGCCTACCTTTGAGCCACTTCTGTATCCAAATGGCTAGTTCTCTCTGTATTCCATGAGATCTAACCTTGCTAACCAGTCTCCCATGGGGAACCTTGCCGAATGCCTTACTGAAGTCCATATAGATTACATCCACTGCTCTGCCCTCTTCAATCCTCTTTGTTACGTCTTCCAAAAACTCAATCCAGCTTGTGAGACATGATTATCCAGGTCATTAAATACATTCACGATGGAGATAGATTTTTAAATTAGAAAGGGAATTAAAAGGTAACAGGGAGAGGACAGGAAGGTGGATTTGAGGATTAGCAGATCAGCCATGATCTCATGGAATAGTGGAGCAGACATGATGGGCTGAATGGTCTATTTACGCACAAGTCTGTGGAGTGGGATTTGAAACTTCTGACTTCGATCTGACAGCCCTAGCCCTGAACTGTGGCTGCAGCACACAAGACATCAAATTGAGATGTGCAAACTCAGCTTCTCCACAGTTACAGCAACTTTCCATAGAAACCTTTGGGAGCAGGGGAAGCTAGCCATGTTTTTCTATAAATAGAGAGGGTGTAAAAGCAAGAGACAGGCGCCCCCGCCCCACCCGCCCTTTAAGGGGATTCAAAACAGCAATGATAAAATGCCAGGCTTTGGTCAACAAGCATCTGCCTCGATTCAGATAACCATCCGAAGCAAAGGAGATGGGAAATACTGAGGGACGGGAAAAGACTGAGTCGCAACATGAAATGAGTGAACCGCATCCCATACCAACACCCTTCCCTCTGTAAAAAGGTTTGGAGATGCCGGTGTTGGACTGGGGTGTACAAAGTTAAAAATCACACAACACCAGGTTATAGTCCAACAGGTTTAATTGGAAGCACTAGCTTTCGGAGCGACGCTCCTTCATCAGGTGGTTGTGGAGAATAAGATTGTAAGACACAGAATTTATAGCAAAAGTTTACAGTATGATGTAACTGAAATTATATATTGAAAAATACCTTGATTGTTTGTTAAGTCTCTCATCTGTTAGAATGACCACGTTAGTTTTAACAGATGAGAGACTTAAACAATTGAGGTATTTTTCAATATATAATTTCAGTTACATCACACTGTAAACTTTTGCTATAAATTCTGTGTCTTACAATCTTATTCTCCACAACCACCTGATGAAGGAGCAGCACTCCGAAAGCGAGTGGTTCCAATTAAACCTGTTGGACTATAACCTGGTGTGTGATTTTTAACTTTACAAAAGAACATTTGCTGCAGGGAAAACTATACAGGCCACCAGCACCACCTGTTGGCCAGAGTGCTCACAACACAAGTTATTACCAGGAGCTAAACGCATCATAACCCAGGCATGGATAGAGCCTGTCGTGAACAGGCCTTCCTTTGTTAAATTATTGTGTAGTACCTGGCTTCCTCAACCCAATTGCGGCTTGGTATTTAACAAACTGTCAGCTCTTCCAAAGCTCTGATTCTGGGACAGCTCCTTTCAGTTGGAAAACTTTGCATGGCCCTGAATTATTTAAGAACGGGAAACTGAGGAATTATACATCAGAATAAAAGAACAAACTGTGGATGCTGCAAATAATTGGAGAATAACTGCTGCCCCAAGCAGCAACTGCCACATCCCACAAAATAATAAAGTCCTGGTTTGATAGTTTGCACATTTTATTTTGGCCATTTGTTCTCTGGGCTGGTCAGTCACTGATTTTGCTGCTCCTCGGATGCTGTCTGACCTGCTGTGCTTTTCCAGCACCACTCTAATCTAGACTCTGGTTTCCAGCATCTGCCATCCTGGTTTTTACCTGGTCAGTCACTGAATATATCCACAAGAGGATGTCCACACACTTTTATCTTAAGAACATCCAAGAAGAGAAGTAGCAGCATTGAACACGAAATAAGAACTGGCTGAAATGATCTCAGTACAAATTATCACACTTACAGATTCAAGCCTTTTACCTACAACACCTTAAAATGCTCGAACCTCATGAAAGGGTCAACCTAGCTCCACTGTTAACTTTTGTCTTAAGTTGGAATGGCTGTGTTTGGTTTCTTTCTGGCAAACCTATTCATTCACTCAAATCTAACTTCTTCAGATACGTCACTTCACCAGACACATTTAAGCAAGCTGCTAACACAGCTCACTTATTTCTTATCACGTGCTCCTTGAACTCATGTATTCAACATTTCCTGATGGAGGGCTTTTGTCCAAAACATTGACTTTCCTGCTCCTCGGATGCTGCCTGACCTGCTGTGATTTTCCAGCACCACTGTAACCTTGACTCATGCATTCAACAGCCTTGCAGATGTCCTTCTCTCAGACACCTTAAAGCCATCTGTTTTTTGGAGCTTTTCTTTTACTAACTTCAAAAGCACTGAGGCTTTCGGATCTCCTGCCATGACTTTTTGGAAGTGGACATTGAGCCTTTTCTCCTTGGGTGATTTGCTCTAAGAAACCTGCTCACCTTCTGTGTTTCTAAAATAACTTCTATTGCCATGAGACACCTTGCTCCTACACAACAACACCAACTATTTCCTCATTTTACTACTGGTTTTCAAATCCACTGAACAACTTACTTCAATAAATCAGAGTCCCTGCAGAATGGAAGCAGGCCATTTGGCCCATCATGTCCACATCGATCCTCTGAAGAGCAGCCCACCCAAACCCAGTCCTCTACCATATCCCCGTAATCCCACATACACCATAGTTAGCCCACCTAAACCTGGATACTCTGAGCAATTTAGCACAACCAATCCACTTAACCTGCACATGTTTAGATTGTGGGAGGAAACCCATGTAAACACAGGAAGAATGGGCTGAGCTGGATTACCTGGAAAGTAGTCAAAATGCTCCTTAGTGCAATGTTTTTAACAAAACCACTTGGTGGCATGGTGGGTCACTGGTTAGCAATGCTTCTTCACAGTGCCAGGGACCCGGGTTCGATTCCATCCTTGGGTGACTGTCTGTGTGGAGTTTGCAGATATGGGGAGAATGTGCATCGGTTTAGCCGGGTGCCCCGGTTTCCTCCCACAGTCCAAACATGTGCAGGTTAGGTAGAATGGGCATGCTGAGTTGCCCATAGTGTTCAGGGATGCGCAGGCTAGGTGGGTTAGCCTTGGGAAATAGTGTTGCCCGTGGAGTGGGTCAGAGTGGAATGTTCTTTGTATGGTCGGTGCAGACCCAATGGCCCCTTTCCACACAGGAAATTCTACCAAGTGGACATTTGTTGCCCTTGAGAAGGTGGGGGTGAGCTGCCTTCTTGAACCGCTACAGTCCATGTGCTGTGTGTTGACCCACAATGCCCTTAAGGAAGGGAATTCCAGGAATGTGACCCAGTGACAGTGAAGGAACAGTGATATATTTCCAAGTCAGGATGGTGAGTGGCTTGGAGAGGAACTTGCAGGGGGTGGTGTTGCCATGTATATGCTGCCCTTGTCCTTCGAGATGGAAGTGGTCATGGCTTTGGAAGATGCTGTCTGAGGAACCTTGGCAAATTTCTGCTATGCATCCTGTGGATCGTACACACTGCTGCTACTGAGCTGAACATTTTATTAAACTGAATCTTCCTTTCTTCAAAAGATCACAAAAGGCCATGTGTGATGTGCTGTGGTTCTCTTCTTCACGGTCGTGAAGACAGGAGCCCTCATGACATCAGAGTAGGAGTTAGATGCGCACTTGGGATGTGTGAGAAGGTAGACAAGAGCAGGCACCAGAGAGC
>NW_025208243.1:8196-14225 GCF_004010195.1 Chiloscyllium plagiosum | reverse complement strand
TCTGATTAGTCGTGCTACATACCCTCCTCTTTTCCCCCCCTCCCTATTCTTTTTAAATGCTCTAAACCCTGGAACATCCTGCCCCTGAGAAACCCATGTCTCTGTTATGTAGACATTGATGTAGCTGAGAGCAAAAGGTTAGGTTCCTCCCTTCGGAGTGACCCGGCCCAACTCCCAGCTTCAATAACTGCGGGAGCCATTGCTACCAGAAGCTAACCAGCTGACCTCTCTCTTCTGTTCTGGCAGCCTGACCAGGCCGATGTTCTTCTGACAGCCTTGATTTTCGAGCTCATCGATCTGCTCTTCCAAAGCCTGCATCTGCTATTCTTGGGCCTGGACCTGACACGCCAAGGAATCCACCACCGTTTAAGAGGACGCAGTCCGTTGCTCCAACTCCATGATGCGGTGCCCGGGACGCTAGATCTCCTGGCCATGCTTCTGCAGCATGCCTGAGATCGGTTCAAGCCTGGCCCAAGTCTCCTCCATCGCTGAATCCATCTTCTCTCAGAGTTTCACAAACTCCAAGTCCAGGCTGTGCCCCAAAGCTGAGTCCCCGCGACTACTCGGTGAGGTCGATGATGCAGCCGCAGATGTGTCTCTTGCTGCAGGGAGTGCCATGCTTGTTGCAATCCTTGCAGTCCCTTGCCTTTAGTCATCTTTCTAACAATGTTAAACTAACACAGCAATTCTGTGAGTCAAAAACTAATGACGTCGACCACAATGGGTAATAAAGGGAGAGTTAGTATCCCAATTTGTCTGGGTTCTGGTGCAGAGCTCAGCAGGAGAGACCTACTGAATTCCCGCCATCTTGAATCCTCCCACCGTGTTCCTTCTTAACAACACTATCAAGCTGGGTGACAGCTTTCAGGGATCGACGCAAATGGACACCACGATCTCTCTGGTCATCCTCATGACCATGAATCTTCCCATTAGTTCAGTACTCCTAATTCCTGTTGCTCCTTCTGAAGTCCATCACCTCACACTGTTACACATTAAACTCCACTTGCAACCTCTCAGCCCAGCTGTCCACTTATCTATGTCCCTGTGTAACCTGTAACATCTTTCGGCACAATCCACAACTCCAACAACCTTAGTGTCATCTGCCAATTTACTAAGCCATCCTCCTATGCCCTCATCAAGGGAATTTATAAAAATGATAAACAACAGTGGCCCCAAATCAGATCCTTGCGGTTCACCACTAGTAACTGAACTCCAGTATGCTCATTTTCCATCAACTTCCACCCTATGTCGTCCTTTAACTCGTCAATCTCTGATCAAAACCGCTAAATCGCCCTCAATCCCATGCCTCTTCATTTGGTGCAATAGCCTACCGAGGGGGAACCTTATCAAACGTCTTACTGAAATCCATAGCCACTAAACCATCCACTTTACCCTCATCTGCCTTTTTGGTCGCCTTCTCAAATAACTAAAATTTGTGATGCACAACCTACAGTTCACAAACCCGTGTTGACAATCCCTAATCAACTTATTACTCTCGAGATTTTTATAAGTACTATCTCTTGTAACCTTGCCCAATAATCTACCCACAACCGAAGTAAGGCTCGCTTGTCTATCATTTCCAGGGTTGTATCTTACCCCCCTTCTTGAACAAGAGCACAACATTTGCTCTCATCCAGTCTTCTAGCACAACCCCGTTCCTTCACATTTGTTGGGTCAAAATCCTGAAATTCTCTCCTTACTAGCATAATGGGTCAACCCAGAACAAGTGGACTGCAGTGATTGAAGAAGGCAGCTCATCACCATCTTCGTAAAGGCAAATTGGGATGTGTTATCAGCGCTGGGCAGCCAGCGATGTCTAAATCCCAGAAATGTAGTTTAAAAAGCTTTTAGACAGCGATGTTATGGAATCAGATGAAGGAAACTGAGTTTGTCACCGTAACAGAAGGCAGTGATGCCCATGCTCCCAATATTCAAATAACAAAGGCAGTGAGGTAATGGTTCACCGCTGAGTAGGTTAACATGGAGATCCATGAGTAACACTGCCAGAAGCAAAGAGGGAGATAGCAATTGAACTAGTTCACTGATGTAGTTAGTCGTAGTCTGCAGAGTGAATATCTGGACTCAGAGTCTCAACAGGAACAATAATTGTCGCAAGAAGTGAAAACTATATGAAAGAACAGTAACGCAGTCATAACTGGTTTATAAATGTGAGACTTACCAGGGACACCAACGATATACAGCGTAGGATAATAAATATATTGAATAATGCAAAGAGCAAAATAGATATGCCATGAAAATGACAACCCATCATAATGTGTAGAAAGAAACCAAAAATCATAGGATAAACTCCTGTCCATTGTTGGAACACTTCAGTCTAATTTTCTCAGATTCTGATCTCTCCTCCCCTTCTCCCTGAAGCTGCTGAACCCTGATAGTGCTGTCAGTGATGCTCCCACTCATACTATAGGATAACACATTGAAGGGAGCCCATTTATCATTAAAAGATGGGAAATATCCACTGGGATAATTAGAATCCATGGAGATTGGCATTAATCACAGTCACTGAAAAAACAGACTCAGTTATCCCCTTCCTTACAGAACTTTTCCTATCATAATAAACGTGAGCATTTGCTTAGGCTACAGGGAATGGATGAGAGTTTCTGACAGATCTTTCAACCTTTTTAATCGTTTTTCCTTGTATGTGAGATTATTGCTGGAACACTGCTGGATTGTATATGTCCCACGCTGTTTATAAAAGGAGACAGGGATAAAATGACCAAGCAGCTGCAAAAACTGACTGCTAGGGCAATTTCTAGAGATTTAAACCCAAGGTACGATATAATTGCCAAATGACGTTGTGTGAGGCTACTCTTGGGTAAAAGTGACCAGTTACCACATCCTTTCATAACTTTGAGACAATGCATTGGAACTGCTTCTCCGGAACGGGAAAGCAATTCTCTCCCAATGTGTCTATTACTGTGTATAGGAGGAGGGCATTCAGCCCGCACGAGCCTATTCCCACTTGAAGAGGTGGAAAAATGCAAAAGCAACTATTCAAAACAGTCAGAAGCGCTACTGCAGCTGTATGAAGTGTTACTGAGAGGGCACCTGGAGTATATTTTGTTGTTTGTGTCTCTGTAACTGAGAAGGGAGGGACGTTCATTTGATACAGTTTACCAGGCCCTCATAATCCATGGGTTGCTGTGTCATTTAATGTCTCGGGTCTATTACACAGGGACAGGGTGAGGCCATTCAGCCTCTCGAGCCTGTTGCAGAGGGACAGGTGAGGTCTGATACCTGAATACAGGCTGAGGTGACCAGTCATAGTCAGGGGCAACCATTTATCAGCTGCTCTTCATAACCTATGTTGCAACAAGAAGGCTTCGCGGTGCAAATAACATGTAAAAATGGCTTCTAGGCTGCAAAATGATAATTCTTCTAAAGCTGCAGAAAATGGTTTTTATGTTACTAACTGCTAATTCTGTATAAGTGACTAACCACGGTCAGCTTCAGTAGTGATTAGCAGACAATGTGCCCTTTGAAGCATAGAAATAACTCAGCTAGATAAGACAGTTTTAGCCGGCCTTTGTGTGCAGGTGCAATGCCTCTGTCAGTGAGATAAGGGTAGACTGATTGTTGCAAAATAAAGTTGGTTCCCAGGAAATATATTGGACCAAGGAATTATCACTTAAAGCAATATCGCGAATTGATTGGTAATTTTCTGAATGTACTATTTGATCATGGCCTGTACCCTTCTTTTAAAAAAACGTATAAAAATCTTTGTTTTATGCTTTGTGCACAGTTACACCAAGGGACACGGAAGTGTATAACCTCTGTGTTTCTGCACGCTCTGTACTCGGCCGTATGAAAAATAAGGAGTGAAGTCTTAACAGCCAGACCAACTGCGAGTGTTTCTTGACCTATCGCGGAAACGAGAGACATTGCCGGGGGTCCAGATCCTCATCTGGTGTCATGACTCGGATTCGGTTTGGACGGCTTGTGGGCGACGGTATCAGAGCATTCAGTCCTGCATTATTGAGTGTAGAAAAATTGGCCAGCCAGACATGAGTATTTTCTGCGTTTGGTTTTCCTCACATTCAAACGTGGTTGACTCGACCCCTCGTCTCTATCGTCCAAGTGCAGCCAGATAAGGTCCTGATAAGAATACATTGCGAAATGAAAAAAAAAGAGTTGGGGACTCCAGGGAGTTGTCCAAACATTTGACACGCCAGACAGCATCGACTGGTTCAAGATTTATGAGCTATCAATGGTATTGCACAGCCTGATCATGCCCTGGTCCCAAATTCAGCTCAAATTCTGGCCTTGGTACAATCACACGCTAAATGTCTCGATGAAGTCAATCTGCAACATGCTTTTTATCTCTCTGCCTCTTCATGAAGGCGGAATGTATTTGCCTTTACTGTTAATGGCCAGCAGTTGATGTGGACTCGACTACCTCACATTCTTCGACCCTTTTCCCTCAGGTCTTACTAAAACAATTGCAGTCTCTCACGATCACGGGTGGGTCTGCACTGATCTAATAAGTTGACGACCTCCTTGTTGGCAATCTAGATGAAGAATCTGATCACTCCAATGTTGTCTTCCTCCTCAACCATCTGAAACGCCTGATCATGTTGTCTCTCTCAAAAAAAGTCTCAATTGCACAACGCCAGGTCTAGGTTCTCGGTTTCATACTGACAGCTGTCTCACGCTCCATTAAGCAGAGCCGTATTAGTCCAATCGTCAACTCTCCGGTCCCAATAACTGCAAAACAGGTTCGTCCGTGGCTGAGCATGGTCAAATTCTGACGAGAATAGATCCCTAACACTGCCCTCCTCGTTCAGATGTTGACACTCTTTATTTCCTATGAAGGTACCTTCAAGCTCTCCTCAGAGGCAAAGAAAGCCTTCAAAGAACTTGAACATGCCTTGTCACAAACTCCAGCTTTGGGAAGGCCCCTCTATTGCAGACCTTTCCAACTTTACTGCACTATTCTGGATGACTTTGCTTCCTCAGTTCTCACTCAACCACATGGAGATCACCACCGCCGGGTTGCATATTTCGCTACTAAACGTGACTCTGTTGCCTGAGGATATTCCTGTCGTACTCAGATCCTTACCGCTATGTATCTTAGATTATAGTCTTCAGAAAATCTTACACTTCAGCAGGATATTGTGATCTACAGTTCCAACGCGGTGATCGCCCAGCTGAGACAATTACAAACTCAGCATTTGACTGGGGCTCGCCAAATTGTTATGAGATTTACTTCATCAACAACCTCCGGCTGACCTTTAAGTATTATACCACCATTAATCCTGCCGATTTCCTTGCATATTCCCTATCACCCTTATCCACTCTAGATCATAACTGAGTTCTCTTCATCAATGAGGACATCCAAATTCGTCCAGATCCTTCCCATGTCCCTATCGCAGACACTGGCATCAATATGCACATTGATGGTAGTTCTTCTACTGACCATACAGGTACTCCCTTCTCATGTGACACAATAATTGATGTCCTGGAATTAGCTTCTTTTGAGATTTCCTTTTCTGACCAAGAAGCTGAACTTTTTGACCTGATCGTGCCTGCTTCTTCGGGACAGGCATCCATGTTATTATTTACACTGACTCCCGATAAACTTTCAGAGTTGTGAATGTTTTTCGTCAATTCTGGAAAATACAGTGTTTTTGACCTCTTCACGTACTCGCATACCACTGGCCAATCCCCTGTCGCTATTGGCAACCGTGCTGTTGATGAGGCCGCAACAGCAGCCTCTCCGTCCATCTTATGATTGTGCCTAATATGATGAGCCAGACTGAAAGCTCTGACAAGGGTGAGTCGACCTCTGACAAACTAATTAGGAGAAAGTGAGGACTGCTGATGCTGGAAATCAGAGCTGAAAAATGTGTTGTTGGAAAAGCGCAGCAGGTGAGGCAGCATCCAAGGAGCAGAGAATCGTCGTTTCGGGCATAAGCCCTTCCTCAGGTGTGCCAACTGTTAAAGATGTTTAAAGACTTCATTGAGTTGCAAAGATGTAAGGGCTATAAGTATGTTTTGGACATTGTTGA
>NW_025208243.1:6010-8189 GCF_004010195.1 Chiloscyllium plagiosum | reverse complement strand
GCGAAATTATGCTCTCATTTTGGGATTCACCACCAACTTCATTGTGCTTATTGCCCACAGGCTGCAGGGCTCGTGGAACATGGTGATCAGAGTCTGAAAACTAAACTTGCCAAATGGACTTCTGAGACAGGTCTTTCCTGGGTTAGGTTGGTGTCTCTGGTATTGTTCCACCTACGATGCACTCCTCTGGGGAAAACTCGCTTGTCCCCAGCCGAAAGCATCCAAAGTCGAGCTGTCCTCTCGCCTTGGAATGATGCTTCCTCCCCTATTGCTATGTTTTCATGACTGATGATTTGTCCTCCTGTGTTCTTTCTTTGACCAATGTTCGTGAAGTCTTTACTCCAAGGTCTGTGCTGCTCATGAGAAACTCTCTTCCCTCAACAAAGTTCCGACTGTTGAATCAGGCTATTACATTCTTATCAAGAATTGAACAAGCCACAGCCTCGAACCTCAATGGGGAGGGCCCTTCCATGTTCTCCTCAATGTCCCGACTGCTGTTAAGGTCACGGGGAATTCCGTCTGGGTTCACCTTCATCATTCCAAGGGCATTAGATGAGCCCCTTCCGTGGGGTGGGGGTGGGGGGTGGGGGGGGGGGGGTTATGATGATGGAAATGGAGACGATGGGGAACTGGGAGAGGAACCAGAATCAGTTGCCAACAAACCAGTCGACTAAGATATACCTGCGTGTTTCGAATCACAATTCTTCTTCTGTTTTACATATCCTAATCCTTGATCCAGAACGAGCATTATGATGAAGACCCAACTTACCCTGTTGCGTGGACTCATTGTAGCCGGAATTAGTGCTGACGAAGGGGCTGCTTATCCGTGTGATCCTGACCAACCAGAAACTATGTACCATTTATGCTAAAAATATGTCCTTACGTGTCCCTAGAGACTGATTCCTTCGATGCATGGAATGTTATCAAGAATGACTGCCGTAATGGTCAACTGCACCAAGAAGATCGGACAGTTCATTTACACAACCCGTCTCAAAGTTCTTAACCCTGTCAAGGTTTTGTGACAGTTTAGTTTCAGTTGTGCTTTCGGTGGTCCTGGTAAGTGTTGCCTCTACTCAAAGAGGTCTAAATAGGCACGTCACAAAGGCAGAGGGGGAGATGTCGTTCTTCACTAACAATTTGGTTTTGCAAAGTCATCATAAAATATTCAGCCAGCGTGAAGTGGTCTGTTACGCCGTCACATCAGCAAAGGGCTCTTTGACCCCATCCCCCTCCTGAATCTCAACAACGGAGTATGGAATACCTGTAAGGTGTTTCCCGGATATAATGTTTCCTTTGATTATTACTTATCCCCACCTGCGAGCTGTTTGTGGAATTCTTCTTAATCACTCCGAGGAAGCCTATCCAATTTGTTACAACTGCATGGGATGGCTGTCCACTTACCTGAAAATGACTAAGTTTATTCCAAGTGCCTCAGTCCATTGAACCAAACGCTCCTGCTTCCCCGTGGTGCCTCGCATCTCATACATATGCCTACTGGAGGAGTGTTTCTCTGTTATTGTGGGTATTCAGGCGCTTTGTGGTGTTGGTAATGGCACAGACCTTACTATGAGACCCCAAATGGCACCTTCATCTTCTCAATTGTGGGATGGAAGGAACTAGTCATAGCCAATAATCACATCTCTTATTGAACAGCTTTCACCATAAAAGCCCAGGGCGACTACATTTTGGAGCTATGGACTACCCATATTGTCAGGGTAGTCACAAAGACAGGCCTGTTTTTTTTTATTGGAATGGCCTCTCCATTATCTATACTAAATACGGATATTACTTTTTTTTTCAACCAAGTCAAAGCGACGAACCTCATTGTTCTTAATGGAATAGGTAATCCCTGCACTGTAGTTGTAGGGGTAGGTTTCATAACTACTGTTCCCTGCCCAACTAACTGGGAATGGGGCTGGGGTTTCCTCACCAAACATTCCGTTTCACCTGTATTCTGAGCGATTGGATGGGTAGTAAGGCTTTGAGTAACAGAAAAGCCCAGTTTCTGGCTTACACATTTCTCAGTACCTTTTACCCCGGGAGGATCTGCATGAATTATTAGCCATCAAAATTGAAAGTATCTTATTTGTGGTCTAACCCACTTGGACAAGGAGACCGTTTGGACTTAGCAGGACGTAAGGGCATGCTTCCAGAATTATGTCAATCTTCCCAGCAAAAC
>NW_025208243.1:0-4301 GCF_004010195.1 Chiloscyllium plagiosum | reverse complement strand
CCCCTCATCATCCTCCTTCGTCACCTTTTCAAAGAATTCAATAAGGTTTGTGAGGCACGACTTGCCCTTCACAAAACCATGCTGACTATCCTTGATCACATTATTCCTATCCAGATGTGCATAAATGCTATCCCTTACAATTCTCTCTAAGACTTTGCCCACAACAGAAGTGAGACTCACCGGCCTATAGTTACTAGGGCTATCCCTACTCCCCTTTTTGAACAAGGGAACCACATTTGCTATCCTCCAGTCTTCTGGGACTACTCCTGTAGACAAAGAGGACATAAAAATCAAGGCCAATGGCTCTGCAATCTCCTCCCTTGCTTCCCAGAGAATCCTAGGATAAATGCCATCAGGCCCAGGGGACTTATCTATTTTCACCTTTTCCAGGATTTCCAATACCTCTTCTCTACATACCTCAAAGCCATCCATTCTACTTATTTGTTCCTCAGTATTCTCATCGACAACAATGCCCTGTTCCTGAGTGAATACTGAAGAAAAGTATTCATTCAGTGTCTCCCCAATCTCTTCCGCCTCCACACGCAACTTCCCCCTACTATCCTTGACTGGACCTATTCCTACTCTAGTCATTCTTTTATTCCTGACATACCTATAGAAAGCCTTAGGGTTTTCCCTAATCCTACCAACTAAGGCCCTTTCATGTCCCCTCCTTGCTGCTCTTAGCTCTCTCTTCAGGTCCTTCCTGGCTACCTTATAACTCTCACTCGCCCCCATTGAACCTTCACGCCTCATCTTTACATAGGCCGCCCTCTTCCATTTAACAAGGGATTCCAATTCCTTATTAAACCACGGCTCCCTCACACGACCCTTTCCTCCCTGCCTGACGGGCACATACTTATCAAGGACACTCAATATTTGCTCCTTGAACAAGCTCCACATATCAGTTACGCCCTTGTCTTGAAGCTTACTTTTCCAGGCCACACATCCTAGGTCATGCCTCACAGCATCATAATTTCCCTGCCCCCATCTATAACTCTTGCCCTGTAGTGCACTCTTATCCCTCTCCATCACTAGAGTAAAAGTCACTGAATTGTGGTCACTGTCCCCAAAGTGCTCACCTACCTCTAATTCTAACACCTGGCCTGGTTCGTTACCCAGAACCAAATCCAGTATGGCCTCACCTCTTGTTGGTCTACCTACATATTGTGTCAGGAAACCCTCCTGCACACATTGGACAAACACTGACCCATCTAACGAACTTGAGCTATAGCTTTCCCAATCAATAACAGGAAAGTTAAAGTCCCCCATAACAACCACCCTATTACTTTCACTATTACTTTAAGAGGTGAAAGCCTTTTCTTTTTTTTTGTATATTCTAAGTAAAGATGAATGGTGCCTGTGTTTGGTAACCATACATATTTCTCACTGTACTCTATATTGACAATAAATAATAACATTTATAAATATCACAAACAATGCGACCAGTCGACCCCACACACAAACGGAGATAGATACATTTTTTATTCATAAGCGACCAATAGTCAGTTGGGGAAAGCTGAAGAATAGTTCTGAGAAATACTTCAGCTGTTTTCAACCAACACAGCAGACATTATCCCAATTGCCTCCTTTTGTTCCATTTTCATATGCTCATTTGATTCTGTGTTGTCTGGTATTGCCTTCCCGCTTGTTCAGTGGAGGCTGAATTTAGTAGGTATTTGTTTGAAGAGAGTTAATAGAAAGGCGGTCAGGTTTGAGCGGTTGCATGTTCGATATCTTTTCCTAATTGTTGTAGCGTTACGTTCCAAACGACTAGTGATTGGTTTGAGGTGAACAGACTTTGAGAATAAGGCATTCCCACTTCAGAGTACAGAGCACAGGATGAGGTCATACAACCGTTCAAGGCTGCTTCCCAGAAACAGGGAAACCTGAAAATTGTTGGAGTGCCTCAGGGGTTAGTGTGAGGTAATCAAGTATTTGCAATCTATGTCAATGATTTTGGATGAAGAGACTGACTGGATTGGAGCTCAGTGCGTACATAACCAAGATAATCATTGAGAAAGATGCCAAGTGGTGGTAGAAAGCTGGAATGGGATACAGACAGGGGACGTCAGTGTGCAAGCTTTCATCAGAAACAGTATTTAATGCATCATGGGAAGTTTGGGGCAGAAGGATATATAACAGTAAACTATTCAATGGCGTGTCATTGAATCATAGAGTGATCGAGCATGGGAACTGGCCCTTCGGCTCAAACTGGTCCGTGCTGACCATGCTGCCCACTCATCTAATTCCAATTGCCCACATTTGAACCATATTGCGCTAAACTCTTCGAATCTTTGCATCTAATCATTTTTTTACATGTTGCTATTGTATCTGCCTCGACCACATTTTTTTCTGGCAACCCATTGCATTTCAAAACCACTCTATGCATAAAGGAGTTGCCCCTCAGGTACTTCTTAAATCTTTCCCCTCTCACCTTAAACCTATACCCTGTAGTTTTCAATCCCTCATCGCTGGGAAAATGACTATGCATTCATCCCATCTATGGCCCCATTATATTATACATCTCCATAAGGCCGCCCTCTCATTCTTCTACATTCCAAGAGATGATATCCGAAATTGGCCAACCCCTTCCCTATAACTCTAGGCTATTAGTCCTGACAACATCCTTATCAAACTTCTATGCCCTCTTTTCAGTTTAACAGGGTGACCAAAACTGTACACAATACTCCAAGTGTGGCCTCACCAACGACTTACAGAATGGTAGCATGGTGTCCAACCTCCTGCATTCAATGTTTTGAACGATGAAGGCCAGCATGCTAAATACCTTCTTTACTGCTCTGTCTGCCCGCGATGCCGCTTTCAAAGAAATATGGACTTGTGGTCCGAGATCCCTCTGTTCCACAACACTCCTCAGAACTGAATATTTACTGTATAAGCAGCATCTTTGTTTTACTTTCCGAAGTGTAACACCTCCCACTTATCCTGTATTTAATTGCAGTTGCCAATCGTCAGCTCACTTCCCCATCAGATTAAAATCCCTCTATAATTTCTGATAACGTTCATTGCTATCAAAGATACCTCCTAATTTTGTATCATCCGGAAATGTAGTAACCTTCTTGGGAGTACTTGGAGTATGTTGTGCAGTTTTGGTTCCCATATCTCAGAACAGATGTACTGGCATTGGACCGTGTTCAGAGGAGTTTCACGAGAATGGTCCCAGGAATGAAAAGCTTAACATACGAGGAACCTTTGAGGACTTGGATCTATACTCAATGGATTTTAGAAGGATGAGGGGAGACCTAATTGAAACATACCAAATCCTGAATAGTCTGGACAGAATAGATCTTGTGAAGATGTTTCCATTGGTAGGATATACTAGGAGCCGAAGGAACAGCCTTAGAGTAAAAGGAACAGCTTTTAGAATGGAGATAAGAGCAATTTATTCAGCCAGACAGCGGTGAATCCATGGAATTCAATGCCAAAGAAGGCTGTGGAGGCCAGGTTACTGAGTATATATAAGACTGAGATGGACAGGTCCTTGATTGTCAAGGGGATCAAGGGTTATGGCGAGAAAGCAGAAGAATCGGCTTGAGAAACATACCAGCGATGATTGAATAGTGGAGCAGACTCGATGGGCTGAATATTTCAATTTCTGCTCCTATGTCTTATGGACCACATCACATCTTGTGCATTCACATCCAGGTCATTTATGTAAATAGCAAATAAAATAGGTCTCAGCACCGACACCTGTGGCACACCATTAGTTATAGGCCTTCAGTCTGAGAAAAAAATCTTCTTCCGTCACTCTCTGCTTACTACCATCTAGCCAGTTTCGAATCCAATTAGCTAGCTCTCTCTGGATCCCATGTCACCTAAACTCACTGACTAACCTGTCCGTACGGGACCTTGTTAATAGTCTTACGAAAGTCCGGATACAGATCATCCGTTGTCCTATCCTTATGTATTCTCGCAGTTACCTCTTTGAAACAATTTAAAAGCTTTGTTCAGTCATGATTTCCCGCACACTAATCCATGCTGACTACTTCTAATCAGACCTTGAACTTCCAAATGTTTTTTCATCCTGTCTTTCATTATCCTCTCTAACAACTTATCTAACACTGTTGTTACGCTCAGTGACTAAGAACTCCCTGGCTTGTCTTTGCTATCTTTCTTAAACAATGGAACCACTTCAGTGGCAAACGATGAAGCAAAAATCTGTGCAAGGGCCTCTGAAATTTCTTCCTAGCCTCCCATAACATCCGAGAATGGACATGTTCTTGCCTAGGGGATTTATTCAAAGTATTTGGTTTTAGTTAGCAAATGCCTCCAATCTGGTAATA
>NW_025208242.1:4085-14220 GCF_004010195.1 Chiloscyllium plagiosum | reverse complement strand
CTTCTATGTTCTATGTTCTATGTTCTATGTTCAATCTGAGTGTGAACTTCTTTGGAGTAACGTAAGGTTGCAGGAGGAATATCGGAGCATGCCTATCAGCAAATTTACATTATGTGGCTACAATCTAACCTTACACTGTAGATTAGATTACTTATAGTGGAAACAGGCCCTTCGGCCCAACAAGTCCACACTGACAGTCCGAAGAACAACCCACTGAGACCCAATTCCCCTACATTTACTCCTTCACCTAACACTACGGGCAATTTAGCGTGGCCAATTCACCTAACCTGCACATCTTTGGACTGTGAGAGGAAATCCACGCAGACACGGGGAGAATGTGCAAACTCCACGCAGTCAGTTGCCTGAACCCAGATCTCTGGCGCTGTGAGACAGCAGTGCTAACCACTGTGCCACCGTGCCACCCAAGCTATTATAGCATCTTTACTTTTTGTGAAAATTGTTCATTCTACAGTGAAATGTGAAGTACTCTCCAGCAGGCAGTGACATGCTGTGGTGTCTACAAGTATGCTAATAAAGCTAACAACGATTAGATACTAGACAGGATGAGGCCAAGCTCCAATTCGGTCATGTTTCGCGTCATTCAAGCTTTCTTTTCATTGTGATAACCCATCACCCTGATTTTGTAGCTTGTTCATTGAAATTCTTTTTTGTTTCCTCTTCAGCAAATCTCTTCCATGACATTACAATCCAAGAAGGTGGCTCTCATGGGATTATTGCTTCCTATCCTGGTGGCAGCCCATTATCACATCAGGTGCAGATTCTATCCTGTATGTATACTTCAACATAAGTCCATTGTCAAGAGTTTCTTTTTGCTAATGTGAAGTCCCAAAATGGGGCTGTCTCTTCAGAGCTGACCATCTTCTCACCCTTCCTCCATTATATTGCCAGCTCAAGTATCTGAAAGGGAAAAGACATAAATGTAAGGTTTTGCTTTGGCAAGAATGGGGAAGATGAGGCAATGCACGGTTACAACATTTACAGCTTGTATGTCAGAACATATTGTGGGCTGACAAAATCATGGAATGATAGAATCACTACAGTGTGGAAACAGGGCCTTCGGCACAACTAGTCCACACCAACCCCTCCGGAGAGTAACCCACCCAGACCCATTCCCCTTCCCTGTTATCCTACATTTTTTCCCTGATCAAGGTACCTAACCTACATATCCCTGAGTAGTATGCATAATTTAGCATGGCCAATGCACCTAACCTGCACATATTTGGACAGTGGGAAGAAACCAGAGCATCAGGAGGAAATCCACGCAGACACTGGGGGAATGTGCAAACTCCACAACAGGCAAGCTGAGACTGGAATCAAACCTGGGTTTCTTTGATTACTGCTTTCGAGGAAACTGAATGCATCCTGAAAGGAAAATAAAAACAGGGAGGTAGGGAAAGTGTAAGAGGGTGGTAGAAGACTATTTCCCTCGCTCCACAGAAAAAAAGGTCAAAAGGCCTCCTTCTTAGCTGTATTGTTCTTTTCAACTGAACCTGTGAAACATATAAGGCACAATTTAACATAAATATGTCCTTTACCAAGTCCAGATACCATGCTCTTCATCAAAGAGATATAGAGCGCAGACATTAAAAAAAGTTAAAAGTTAACCACCTCAAGTTCACCCAAAATTAGTTTTATGTGGAAATCTGAGTAGCAGACTTCATGAAATTTCTTGAAATGTCTCAACTTTATTTAAATTGTAATATAATAGGATAACAGAGGCATTTTGGCATGGAAATTGACATTCAGCCCAACTCGTCCATCTTGAATACAACAAAATTGGAAATTGCTCGAGAAACTCAGCATGTCTGGCAACAGTTATGGAGAGAAAGCAGAGTCTATATTACGAGTCCAGTGATCCTTCTTTAGGCTTCACTTGATCCTCCTGCTATCTATTCTGTGTCTTTCTCAAAACAAAATGAATAAAATTCCTCAACATAAATGTTCTCCATTGAAGCCTACAATATCTATTCATTAGTATGTGTTTATTTATTTTCATTTCTCGACATTCCTCGAATCTCTCCATTCCACCAAAATCCATTATTTTCTCATCACTAGTGTCAAGTTTACTCTTCTAAAATCAGTTAAGTCAAATTGAATAAAACACACCAAGTTCATGCTGAATTCCCCTGACTACAAGGTGCCAGGCACTTAAAGAAATAAAAGAGGAAAATTCAAATTAACAACCTCAAATTATTCTTTTTTTTCAAAGTTAACAAGGTACTCCAACCTCTGTAGTGCCCTGCGGTCATAGAAATCCTCCAGCTTCTAGTGCACACTGCATGCCTCCTATCCAAGGTCACCTAAGCGTGGTCATAGCCATGAACGAGGCACAGGTACTCAAGCCAAATTACTTTGACTATCACCGATATCGGAAACTCTTTATGGCCACTTTGCCAAACTGTTTATGGCCACTTTGGCGATTACCAGGAACAGACCAACTTACTGGTCTGTAATGCACCGTTCTTAAAAATGAATATTACATTAGCTACCAAAATTCCCGATGGTATTGCAAGTTTTTTTTCTACTCCTAACCAATGTTACATATGATAATGTTTCTTTGTTCCCTTCCATTGATTATTTTGAAATGCTCTGAAGCAATCACATACAAATGGACCAAGTTTTATTTAGAACACAGAACATAGAACATAGAACAGCACAGTACAAGCCATTTGGCCCTCGATGTTGTGCTGGCCGAGTATCCTACTTGACGATCAGACTAACCAATAGACTGTTCATTGTACTAACTTCCATTTGCCGATCAAATAGTCGCTTAAATGTCCCTAGTATAAATGACTCTACCACCACTACTGGCAGTGCATTCAATGCCCCACCACTTTCTCTGAGTAAAGAACTTACCTCTGACATCTCCCCTATACCTTCCTCAAATTATCTTAAAATTATGCCCCCTCGCCATAAACATTTTCACCATAGAAAAAGGTCTATGGCTATCCACTCTATCTATGCCTCTCAACATCCGGACACCTCCATCAAGTCACCTCTCATCCTTCTTCTAAATCTTTCTTTATAAGACATACCCTCCAGTCCAGACAGCATCCTTGTAAATCTGCTCAGTACCCTCTCTAGAGCTTCCACATCGTTCCTTTAATGAGGCGACCAGAGCTGAACACAACATTCTAAGTGTGGTCTAATCAGGTCTCTATGGAGCTGCAGCATAACTTCACAGCTCTTAAACTCAGTGCCCCTGCTAATGAAAGCCAACACACCATATGTCTTCTTAACAGCCCTATCAACTTGGTTAGCAACTTGGAGGGATCTTTGGATGTGAACCCCAAGATCCCTCTGTTCCTTTTCAACATTCAGATTCAACCTTCCAAAGTGAATGACTTCACACTTTTCCAGGTTGAACTCCATCTGCCACTTCTCAGCCCAGCTCTGCATCATGTCAGTGTCCTGTTGCAACCTATAACAGCCCTCCACATTATACACAACTCCACCAACCTTCGTGTCATTAGCAAACTTACTAACCCATCCTTCCACTTCCTCATCCAAGTCATTTATAAAAATCACAAAGAGCAGCGGTCTCAGATCAGATCCCTGCAGAACACCATTGGTCGCCAAGCTCCAGGCTGAATACTTTAATCTACCACCACTTTCTGTCTTCTATGCATCAGCCAATTCTGTAGCCAGACAGCCAGATTTCCCTGTATCCCATGCCTCTTTTCTTTTTGAATGGGCCTACCATAGGGAACTTCATCAAACGATTTGCTAAAATCCATGTAGACCACATCCACTGCTCTACCTCCATCAACGTGTTTTGTCACATCCTCAAAGAAGTCAATAAGGTTTGTGAGGTGTGACCTGCCCCTCACAAAGCCGTGCTGACCATCTCTAATTAAACTATGTTTTTCCAAGTAATCATAAATTCTGTCTCTCAGAATCCTCTCCAATACTTTGCCCACCATTGATGTAAGACTGACTGCTCTGTAATTTCCAGGATTATTACTATTCCCTTTCTTGAACAAGGTAATAACATTTGCCACCCACCAATCATCTGGGTGAACAGTGGACAGTGGAGATGCAACGAACATCGTCAAAGGTGCAGCAATCCCTTCCATCACTTCCTGTAGTAATCTAGGGTTTATCCCACTGTCCCACGGGATTTATTTATCATTATGTTTTTCAAAATTTTCAGCACATCTTCCTTCCTAACATCAACCTGTTCCACCCTATCAGTCTGTTTCACGCTGTCTTCAGAAATGTCAAGATCCCTCTCAGTAATGAATACTGAAGCAAAGTATTCATTAGGGACCTTCCTTACTTCCCCAACTACAGGCTCAAGTTCCCTCCACTATCCTCGCTCTGGCCATCCTCCTATTCCTCACAGAAGTGTAGAATGCCTTAAGGTTTTCCTTAATCCTACCCGCTAAAGCTTTTCCTGCCCCCATCTCACTCTCTTAAATCCATTCTTCAGTTCCTTCCTGGCTAACTTGTAACCCTCTAATGCCCTGACTGGCCCTGCTTCCTCAACCTTATTTAAGCTTCCTTCTTCCTCTTGACTAGATCTTCCACATCCCTTGTCACTCTTGGTTTTTTCAACCTACCATCCCTTCTTTGCCTCAATGGGACAAACTATCTAGCATGATCAGCAAGTGCTTCCTAAACAACCTCCATATTTCTGTTGTGCATTTCTCTGGGAACTTATGTTCCCAATTTAGGTGCCCCACTTCCTGCCTAATAGCATTGAAATTCTCCCTCTCCCAAATAAATATTTTCCCATAACGTCTGCTCCTGTTCCTCTCCATTTCATCATATTTGACTTTGATTCGTTGATTCAATCTGTTCTATTTAATGTATTTAAATGTAATGATCACATTCTCACATTCCTGATCACACTGCCAACCATCACATCAACCTTCTTGTCAATTTTAAGGTTTATATAATCTGTTGTTATCTATCATTATTTTCCTGCCTAACTCTTAATGTGCCTGTCTCCAATCCTGCCTCCCTTTACTTTAAATTGGTGCCCCCAGACAAAATTTTACAATGTGCACGTTTGATTCTAATTTAACAATTTGTGCTTCCATTTTGCCTCCCCACCATCAATCCTTTCACTGAGTAGTAAAAACAGTCATAGAATTATTGAGATTTTGTAGCATGGAAATGGGCCCTTCAACTCATGCATCCATGACAACCAATGACATCTAACTGTACTAATCTCATTTTTCAGCACTAGGTCTGCAACTTTGTGTGCTACAGCATTTCAAATGCTCATCTAAATACTCCAAGTTATTGATGGTACCTGTCTCTATCATGTTTTTATGTACTGAGTTCCAGATACCAACCAACGTATGGATGGAAAATAATGTCTCTCTAAATATTCTGCTCCTTATCTTGAAACAGTTTCCCCCGGTCACTGGACCTTCTACAAGGTGGGGATGGGGTGGGGGAATTTCTCCTACCTATCCTCTCTACGTACACCTCAGTTAGGTCCTAGTCCTTCTCAGTACCAAGAAAAGGAACCTCAAACTCTTCAGAGTTGATTATTTTCATCCGAGCCAACATCCTGGTCAAACACCCCATCTTCTGCAATCACATGCCTTTTCTATCACGTGACAAACAGAACTGCAAATAGCAGTCCAGTTTTGACATGAGTCACATTAGAAACTGCTCTATCATAACTTCCATTCTCTTGTTTTCATTGCCTTGACTAATAAAGGCAAGTAACTCATGTGCCTTTTGAAGCAAATTAACGGCATCACCTTGAAGGAACTATGGACATGCATAGCAAGATTCTCTGATATTCTGTAGTTCATAGGATCCTACCATCCAACGTGTACTCTCTTGCCTTGTTATTCCTCCCAATTGCATTATCTCTCTTATCACCTCCTATCCATGTGCTGAATATACAAGTCTTTTATCTCTTCAGCTCTTCGTGGAGACTTATTGACGTTTACATTGTCCCTCTCCGTTAACTGAGCATGGTTATCAGTTGAAAAATATTTTAAATGTTTGCCATTTTTGTTCTGCATCATTGTGTCAATTATGTTTCAATTTTGTATTCCCAAGTTCCAGGCTCAAGCCCTCAAAATCAGATACATTTTTTCCCAATGTACTATTGTGATGTTTACCATAGCTATATCCCACTCTATGAGTATCAGACATCTTTTTAGATTGTCATCACTATTGCCTCGATGTTCCTCTAGTTCACGTATTTCCTTTGGGTCATTCTCTACTACTACATCCAATTGTGAATTTCCCTCATCTCTGAGGGTCAGAAAAATTCCCCCTACACACTTTTGAATCTCTTTCTCTTGTCCCTTTTACCTACCTTGCTTTTGAATTCATATCAGAGAGAAGTCCCCATTAATATTACTCCGCCTTTTACTGATCACCCAGATTGGACTCAATGTGCATTCACAGTCTTCCTGTCCTCTGCACACTGATGATCTCTGTTTTTAGTATTTTTAAAAATCTCTGTTTATCAGGCTTCATTTTCTAACTAAACTAACCACTATATCATCCTTAATAAATGCATTTACTCCAACTCTGTTTTCTTATAGTCGTAAATTGAATGAAAGATTTAATGTATTTAAAATTATGAACTTTTGTATTCTCCCTCTGTAAGAAATCCAAATGACCTCTCCAACAACTGCTTCGAGATTTGATCTTTACCAACAGTTGAGGCCATGGGATCAACAACAGGGAAGAGTGAAAAGCATTTTCATAAGCACTTTGACACTTTATGCAAGTTAATCTACCAGAGATATTTGGGAAAACTGAAAAATTGTCATGTACAGAAATACAGTAATTGGAAGACCAGGACAACTTAAATCACAAAGCCAGAACATGACTCATTAAAATCATCAATATTTGGTTCAGAACAATAAAGAAGCAATTTAAATCCATAAATTATATTTCAGAGTCTGAGGGTGTCACACTGTCATTTCTGGTAGGTTGTGTGTTATTAAAATAAGACAGATTTTAGACTGCATAGAGATGTCACATCCCGGAAACAGATTAATGACCAGCTAAATCTATTCTTTAAAAAAAGGGTTTTTTTTAGATTCCCTACAGTGTGGAAACAGGCCCTTTAGCCCAACACGTCCACACCGACACTCCGAAGAGTAACCCACCCAGACCCATTTCCCCTCTGACTAATCCACCGAATACTATGGGCACCTTTGCATAGCGAATTCATCTGACCTGCACATCTTTGTGACTGTGGGAGGAAACTGGAGCACCGGGAGGCAACCCATGCATACTCAGGGAGAATGTGCAAACTCTACACAGACTTTTGCCCGAAGCTGGAATCGAACCCTGGCGCTGTGAGGCAGCAGTGCTAACCACTGAGCCACCGTGCCGCCCAAATAAGTGCATTAATGAGATGAAATAAAATGCCATGATTTTAACTTTTATTTGAAAGAGAGCAATTCGGGCAGTCTTAGCACTTGGTCAGAAATGATCTGCATTATCAGGCAAAGGTCTGTCTTGTGTTCTGCCTTCAATGCCAACAGGAAAAGACAGGGTAGATAAAAATGACTGTTTGTACTGGTTGGAGATTCGGCAACTTGGGGACATTGTCTAAAACTTAGAGCTAAGCCATTCATGAGAGATCTTCAGAAGCATCTCCACACACACAGGATGGTTTGGAACTTGAAGGGGTTCGGAAAAGATTTACAAGGATGTTATTGTGATTGGAGGGTTTGAGCTATAGGGAAAGGCTGTTTGTTTTTTTCCCTTGAGAGTTGGAGGCTGAGTGATGACCTTAGAAATGTTTATACAATTATGAGGGACATAGATAAGATGAATAGCCAACGTCATTTCATCAGAGTAGGGAAGTACAAAACCAGAGAACATAGTTTTAAAGTGGAGAGAAAAGATTTAAGAGGGAACAGTGTGGCAAGCTTTTCATGCAATGAGTGGTCTGTGTATCGAGTGAGGTACCAGAGGAAGTAGTGGAGGTGGGTACAATTACAGCATTTAAGAGATGTCTGGGTGGATAGATGAATAGGACACTTTAGAAAGATATGGGCCAAATGCTGGCAGATGAGACTAGATCAGTTTATGATATCTAGGTGGCACAGATGGTTTGGACCTGTTGTTTGTTGTCTGTGCTGTATCACTCTATGATGCTATGACATGGTAAATGGCTGGGGATGCTAGATCAGTTGCTAACTTTAAAATTCAGATTTTTTTTTCTTCAACGAAGGCATGAAGAGTTATTGGCCAAAGTCAGGTTTCTGATTTTAGGCCTAGATCAGCTATAATCTCACAGATTGGCCAGGCAGGCCCGAAGGAGTGAATGGCCTACTCGTGTTTATATATTCCCATATATTTGTGGATAACGTCGATTTAGACTGTGTCTCACAATAGGATGCATGCATATCGGGAAAAAAAAAACAAATATATTTGTGTCGAATGTAGTGCATGTAGAATTGATATTTAAAGTCAATTTAAGGATATATTAATGTTTGGGAGGCCCTATTCCTGCTGCTAAGTAGTGTATAGTTTGTAGATGAGATTAAAACACTCATTTTATTTACTCATGGTGGTGCAAACAACAAATTTTGCTTGAGAAAAATGTTGATCAATCAGCTAAATCAAATCAAAGGGATGTGTTGTTCCACACGTACAAACTGTGACCATGCAGGTCTCAAGTATGAGCGAATAACAGATGATATATTGCACAGAGATGTTAATTTCTAGAGCACACACTCCTCAGTAGCACACACGCCACGTCCGATTAATAGAAGTTGTTAGGACGCAACTATGTCTATAATGACAGGTTTGAATCGTTGGAAAGTCAAATCCCTCGAACTCAGCACCGCCTTCCTAACCTGCAATCTTCTTCCCGACCTCTCCGCCCCCACCCCACCCCCGCCTATCACCCTCACCTTGACCTCCTTCCACCTATCGCATTTCCAACGCCCCTCCCCAAGTCCCTCCTCCCTACCTTTTATCTTAGCCTGCTGGACACACTTTCCTCATTCCTGAAGACGGGCTTATGCCCGAAACGTCGATTCTCCTGTTCCCTGGATGCTGCCTGACCTGCTGCGCTTTTCCAACAACACATTTTCAGCTCTGATCTCCAGCATCTGCAATCCTCACTTTCTCCTCCTAACTAGACTGCATCAACTTTCCTTTGAAAATCATGTGAAGAACCTTATCACCTAACTTCAGTCTTCCTGTTACCAAAACATATCTTTAATGACAATGAGTCTGCTCACTCGATCTCACTGTGACCCTGGTTTGGAAGGAACGCCTTCCATGCTCTGATCGCTTTGGAGTGACATTGAGGTGAACGCTGCTCCATAATATTCAGGTCTCAAGAGCAATTCATTGACCCTGTGTGCTTCCTGGCAGCAAGTGATATTTTTCTCTTGTAAATGATGTTTCCAGTCAGTGTTCTTCAGTACGTATGGGTCGGAGGAACCATCAGTATAGGCATTGTCTACTGCTCCTTCACCCAGGTTCCTGCTCCTCTCAGTCAGTTTTTATAATTAGTCTTATTCGTTGACTTTCACGTTTTATGTATAACTGTTTCCCTACAGCTGCTGTTAACGCTCATTTCCAAGTCTTCCAGGCTCCTATGAGCACGAACGCCCGAGTAGGTTCAAACGTTAACTACTATTGTACATTTCCCAGTTTTCAAGACAACTCCGATGTCAAGGTTGATTGGGGGCAACTTGGTGAAAATACATTTCTGCAAACAAACAGCAGGAAGGTATTTCTCCTGTTTAAACAAGGAGGCGGCTCCTTGCATCTCCTGAACGTTAGTGCACGCAATTCCAGGATATACATCTGCTGAGGGAAAACCCTGGGAAACAGCATTGTAAATGGAACTGGCTCAACGATGGAAGTATTTGGCAAGTGCTACTGGTTGAAGAGAGTAATTTGGAATATTTCATACATTAAAATTATTGCAGGTTAGTCTGAAGTTAATCTTCAACGTCCTGTACACTACTGGTTTTGAATTCACTATCAACTGTGCTAGGCGTTTTCTTCCCTGTTCGGATTAACTGATCGTAAAATATAATGGGTGTCAAACCTAAAATTTAAGAGAAGTTGTTACAATGACATCTGTATTGTTTAGTCATGGTAGCAAGAACCGATCTGCAATTTAATATGATCGGATTCATGCCAATGTTTTTTT
>NW_025208242.1:0-3102 GCF_004010195.1 Chiloscyllium plagiosum | reverse complement strand
GAAGATATGTGGAGGGATAGGTAGTGTTGAGAAGCATGAAGGCAGCAGAAGGACTTGGATAGGCTAGAAGAATGGCAAAGTAAGAGAAATATAATTGGGAAATGCACTTTGCTAGGAAGAATAGACACATAGACTATTTTCTAAATGGGAAAACACTTCAGAAATCTGAAGCACAAAGGGACTTCAGTGTTCTAGTTCAGCATTCTCTTCAGGTTAATATGCAGGTTCAGTTGGGAATTAGATAGGGTCATGCAATATGAGCATTCATGACTAGAATACAAAAGAAGGGATGTGCTGCTGAGGTTATATAAGGCTCTGATCAGACTGCATTTGGAATATTGTTCACAGTTTTGGGCTCCACATCGAAGGAAGGATGTGATGGCATTGATGGGCTTCCAGAGGAGGTTTACAAGAATAATCCAAGTGATGCAGGAGCTGTTGAAGATTCTGAGTTTGTACAAAAGGTGTTTAGAAGGATGATGGGGGATTTCATTAAACAGAACAGAATACTGAGCCGAGATGGAGTGGATTTGGAGAACTTCCATTAATAAGAGAGTAAAGGAGCGCGCGCGGGGGGGGGGGGGGGGTCCCTCAGGGTGAAGGGATGACCCTTTCAAACTAAGATGAAGAGAACTTTCTTCGTAGGGCGATGAATCTGTGGGACTCGTTGCCACCGGAAGTTGTGGAGGCAAAGTCATTGAGTGTACTTAAGACAGAATGACATAGGTTCTTGAGTAGCAAGGGGGTCAAAGATTAACGGGAGAAGGACCCTTTCAAACTAAGATGAAGAGAACTTTCTTCGTAGGGCGATGAATCTGTGGGACTCGTTGCCACCGGAAGTTGTGGAGGCAAAGTCTTAAGACAGAATGACATAGGTTCTTGAGTAGCAAGGGGGTCAAAGATTAATGGGAGAAGGTGGGGGAAATGGGGTTGAGAAATATATCAGAATGGCTGAGCAGGCCCAATGGGCCAAGTAGTCTGATACTGCTCCTATAGTTTATACCCACCTCTGTTAGCAATTCCCACTTTGGAACAATTCATCTGCATTGTCAGAAAAGAACTGAAAATCTTCACAGTAAGTTAAAGTTATCAAAATAATCTTCAGTAGCCATGGTTTTTAAAAGTATATTGCAATCAATGTCATATTTAGGCAACAGCCTATTTGCGACTTTGCAATCCAATACATACTCTGTGTTAAACTGCAAAACGTATGTGCTAATGCAGAGACATAGCTAATATTTTCAATAATGACAAAGTTGTACGTTTCATACCATGAAATGTGAGATCTGTCTCTCTCCATAAATGCTACTGTATTGAAAACATTTGTTTTAGCATTTTCTCGTTTTATTTCAGATATCCAGCATCCACTAGATTTTCCTTTCTTATATTTTATATAGAATACTGTGCATTGTTCTGGAACATGCTGGATGCTTTTCAATGAACCACCAGAGAGAACTATGTTCCAGAAAATCCAGTTCTGGACCTGAAACATTCATTCTGCTTTCTCTCCACCGATGCTGCCAGATCTGCTGATTTACTCCAGCAATTTATATGTTTGTTGCAATTGTACAACAATATTCTTGATTCTTTTTCCACTGGGATACCTGCAAAATAACCTTTACCTAATGTAACGGTAAATGTGCTGTTACGTACCATTTCATGTGTCTTATTTTATAAGATATTACCTTCGAAATTTTCATTTATAACATTTTCTAATTTACACCAGATAATTTCACTTTTATACTGCAATTGTTTGTCATTTTTGAATGAATTAAGTATTCATTAATCTGTAAAGAGGTTGACTGAAACAAAACTTTTTATACAAGAAAATATTAAGCATTTCATTTTAAGCCCTGTTGTTTTATGGTAAAATGTTTGCTATGCATTGACAGATTTACGTTTCTCCAATTTCACCATAATTTAATGTTGAATATGCATCTATGCAGCAACATGGATGAACTGTATTAATGTATGTTTTTAAAAATGGAGACTATTTACCACTTTAGTACGTTATTCTGATGATAAACCTATGCAAATTAGGCTATTATGTGAAAGTAATTAAATGCCTCTTTCGGAGGTTGGAACAGTTTTGTTCCCAATCCAATAAAATAAAAATAATGCAACACAATCATTTCAGTCAATTTATTCCAATGTAAATGAATGAGGTTCAGTAAAATAAATCGTCAAAAGTTTTTTTTGGAACTCACAAAATAAGTAGAATTACCTTTTGACTATATGGTGAACAAAATGTTGTTGTAACTATTATATACCAAAAACACTAATTGCATCATATTGAAATATACCTAACATAATCATCTTCATCATTACTTTTTACATTCACATTGTGCACTTTCCAGCAGAATGCATCTAAATAACACTTAAGAGCAGGGACTCTGGTTCCCTCCCTGCCCCCAGCCTTTACCACTTAGCATTAGTCAAAGCGAAATGGGTCTGGGTGGGTTATTCTTTGGAGGATCGGTGTGAACTTATTGTGCTGAAAGGTCTGTTTCCACACTGTAGGGAATCTAATCTAAAAAAAGGACAAATTTCCATTCAAGACCAAATAACCTAAATGTTAAATCTTACTTGTTTGCCTTTTCTTCCTACAGTTTCTCCAACTGCGCTGCAGATTCTCTCCAGAGTATCTCCAAACTCCTCTCTTCTGGACATCGTGTGTGAAACAAATGACTTTTATCCAGAGGCGATCATTCTCAAATGGTACAAAGATGGAACTGAAATCACAATCCGCTCAGAGACAAACAAAGAACTGAACATAAATGGGCTTTACAAGGTTTCCAACCTTTTGAAGTCCGTCCAGAGTGGAACTGTTTATACTTGTCAAGTATCTCATGTCACCCTCCAATGTCCAGCTAATGTGACATTTATTGATCCAATTTCTCACCAAGATACATTGCTTCACAGATATTACCAAACTGAGAGTTTTAAATTATATCATTAACATTAAGAGACTTGCTGGCATAGTGGTAAATAGTATTGGAACTTCAGCATAATTCTCAAGCGTCCTGAATGACTGCTTGCTGATAATGTCATCTTTACTGCAGAGATCAGACACCACCTAAAATAACGATCACCGAAATTGGT
>NW_025208241.1:2526-14220 GCF_004010195.1 Chiloscyllium plagiosum | reverse complement strand
TTCGCGTTCTGTGTGCTGTTAAGCGTTCTTTTTTCCCCTACACAGAAGTGTTATCACATACGGCGGATCAACCTTCCCACCATCAACATCATCATTACACCGTTTTGGCTTTTGTTAATATATAATCACCGGCAGTAAACCATTTGTAAACCAATTGAATATTTCCAAACAAAGCCCATTACGGGCCAAGCAAACCATTACAGAATGGGAAGGGACTGCATCAAAGTAAAGTTGTGCGGATGGGGCAGCGGTGGAGATAAAGCACCGTATCCTCTGCGGTGCCCACCTCTATCTAAAGGCATCGAGAGCATTGACACACACCACATGTTCCTTTTCCAAGGACACCCTGCCGTGTAGCCTTTATCCTCAATCATAGAATAGAATCCCGACAGTGTGGAAGGAGAGCATTGGCCCGTCAAACCCCACCGACTATCTGAAGAACATCATGCCCAGAGCACTCCATCCCTGTAACACTGAATTTCCCATGGCTGATTCACCTTGTCTGCACATTCGTGGATCCTGTGGACAATTTAGCACAACCGATCCACCTGAACTTCACATTTTTGGACTGTGGGAGGAAACCAGATCACCTGGAGGGGACCCACATTGTCAGGGGGAGAATGTGGGAACTCCACACAGGCCGTTGGCCAAGGCTGGACTCCAAGCTTGTACCTGGTGCTGTGAAGCAGCAGTGCTACAGTCACAATTTAAATCAAAACAGATGATACCTGCTCATTATTACATTGCTGTTTGTGGAGACTTATGCCCAGAGAGACATCCCGAGCTTCAGAAAGTGGCAATATGAATTCAGTCAATTCCAGCCCAGTTAATGTTATTAACAGCCACACATCAATACTCCAACAGTGTCATCATGTACAAGGTCCAGTCCTGACTCTGATGAACAGTAACTGCAGAATCAGAGTCCTGCAGTGATGTGTGAACTCTACCCCACATGGAGAAGGGGGATGACCACTTCCATGTGTGCACTTACTGGTCTCTCAGTCCTGTTGAAGATGCAGCAAGTCCCTTGTCACACAGAGAGGTAAACAGCTTCTAATTAGTGTGGTCTCAGCAGGCCGGATGAATCACTAAATCCCTTCTTGCACATTGAGCGTTTGAATGGCCTCTCCCCTGTGTGGCCTCGCTGGGGTCTCAGGGGGGAAGGATAAATCACTGAATCCCTTCTCACACACTGAGCATCTGAATGGCCTCTCCTTGTGTGGTCTTACTGAGGTCTCAGGAGGCAGGATGCATCACTGAATCCCTCTCACACAATGAGCATCTGAATGGCCTCCCCCATGTGTGGGCTCAGTGGTTTCTCGGGGGAGAGATGAATCACTCAATCCCTTCTCACACACTGAGCATCTGAATGGCCTCTCCCCCTGTATGGGCTCACTGGGGTCTCAGCAGCTGCGGCATTTGAGTGTGTCTAATCCCACACTGGGAGCAAGTGAATGACCTTTTCCACAGAGTAAGTTCTCTGGTGTTTCAGCTGTCAGAGGATTGAGTAAATCGTTTCACACACACTGAACAGGTGAATGGCCTATCCCCAGTGGGAATGCACTGATGTCTTTGCAGATGAGAGATTTGAATGAATCCTTTATCATACATGGAGCAGGTGAAGGGTCTCAATCCTCTATGCCCTCTCTGGTGCCTCAGCAGATTGCAAGATCGAGTAAACCCTTTCCCATACGTGAGGCAGGTGAGCGGCCTCTCCGCAGTGTGACTGTGTTGGTTAGTATCCAACTGGGAGGGGTAGGTGAATTCCTTCCCTCCTTCCCGACATTTAGACAGCCTCACGCTGGTCCTGTAATCATGATGTCTTCCCAGATCACATCACCAGTTAAATCCTCAACCATGCGCACAATATGGGAATGGTTTCTCTGGGCTGGGATTGCTGCTTTCCCTTCCATATTACCCAAAATGATCAGGACCTGTGGAAATGGGTGGCTCTCATATCGCTTTCAAGTGTGAATTTCCTATCCGTGAATCCTTTGGCTGTAAAACAAGTTTATCTCTTTCCTTATTGCAATAATATTGCAGGAGGAATTGAGAACAGTTCGTAATTTACTCTATTATTCGTTTCTGATCAGGATCTGATTTCTCTGCTCTGAAGGTTGACATCAGTCTGTCTCACACATTGTTTCTATCCCTTTAAATGAGAACAGCAGAGAAGGACAGTGTTTCTTTGAACAGTCAGCCTCTGCACATGCTTCAGTTGCTCAAATGAGCAATTTAAAGCTGTAGCTATGCTTTCGTGTCTCCAAGGGAATGGGGAGAAGCTGGAAAAGAGGCTGGATCACTGAGAGGAAGTGAATTTCCCAGGCTTTGGTGAAGCAAAGACAAAACTGCAGGACAGAGTCTGAGTGGGACCAAGTTTTTTTTTATTAATCGCAACTTTTGTTTTTTTGTCCCTTTGACTCCTAGCTCATCCCACAAAGCCCAGCTCCAGCATTCCTTTCTCTGAACGTGGAAAACTTGAACAATGCAATGATCTCAGTTATGTGTCCTACTGTCATCATGATGCTGAAAGTAAGTTAGCAACATTTTAAACAACTTTGTGCACTTAACCAACAGAACTGACACCTCCTCCATTACTTACACTTCTTGACCCATGACACCAGCTTCTATGACAGTTATAATTCTTTGACCACTTGGTTAAAGCCAGGTAAGTCAATTCCAACAACTATTAATAGATCGTATCGAAAGAGGGTGTCCCTCAACAGACATTAATTTCCCAAATGTGTTTTTTTTCTTTGTAAACACTTGACATGTCTGGCAACCTGGCCATACAGCATACAGTAAATTGACCGTCTCAGTAGCCACTTCCAATCCATGAAGCAGCCAGTAACATACACTAGTGAATTGATTTCTAACAGAAGTATTGCCCTGTCAAGAGAGATTGAGGAGAATGAAGCAGTCTTCTTGAGCATATCTAAACATGAAACACTTGAAATGAATAAATTTTTTAAAGAGCTCAATAGGATCGATACAGGAAGGATGTGCTCCCTGGCTGGTGTGTCTGGAATGAAATAAACACTAACTGTGGTATCTTTAACCAGCATCCCCTTCAGCTACATCAATGTTGTGTATTTCTGAGCTCATCCAGTTTCACTTCTCTTGAGCATTCCCATTGTTAACTGCTGTAATGTTGGGGGCCATGCAAATTCATGAGATTCCCAAACCTCAAACGTCTGTCATTCACTTTTATTCACTGAGAAACTCCTTCAATTTGCCCTCTTTACCAAGCTTTCCTTCACCTGCTCTGATTTTCCCTTATTTGGCTCAGAATTAAGTGACCACAGAACGTTTATAGTGTAAAAGGAGGCGATTTGGCTCATCAGCTCCCCAAAGAATCCTCTTCCCTCATGCTTTTCTTCTATCTTTTCCCCATTCTTCCTCTTCCGATGTTGAAGGGAGATATGGTGGCAGAGTGGTTAGCACTGCTACCTCAAAGCGCTTGCCACCTGGGTTCAATTCCCACCTTGAGCAACTGTCAATGTGGAGTTTGCACATTCTCCCCATGTCTGCGTAGGTTTCCTCCCACTGTCCAAAAATGTTCAGGTTAGGTGAGTTGGCCATGCTAAGTTGCCCGCAGTGTTAAGTGTAGGAGAATGGGTCTGGGTAGGTTGCTCTTCGGAGGGTCGGTGTGGACTTGTTGGACCGAAGGGCCTGTTTCCACACTGTAGGGAATCTAATGTTCGCTTCATTGTACCTGGCTCCATTAGCAGTAGATTCCTAATCTCAACCTTTTACAGAATGAAAATGTTTTGTCTAAATGTCGCATGTGCATCGTTGCCAATTACCTTGCATCGGTGCCTCACCATTCTTGATTCTTTCACAAATGTGAACAGTTGGATTATGATTCCTTTTTAGCAGCTTCTCTTCCATCCGGGCTGCAGGTTATGTTTGCAGTCAGGAGGAGTCCATGGACAGTGTTCATATTCACTGTGACAGGTTCTAGCCTCTGTGCAGTTCCCTGAATGGTCAGCTTCCCAATATTCAGTGACGTATCAGTTCCATGTTCCTGATCCTGAGCTGTGCACGGTGGAAGCCACAGGGATGTTGAAGGGTCTTCACTTGGTTAAAACTAATCTGTAGAACCAGAATGCACAGCGTGAGAGAGGCGGGTTGCTGTCTGAACAATAGTTAGAGGAGAATATGAGAGTCCACTTGGCCCATTAAGTCCACTCTGCCATTCATCAAAGTCATAGCTCACCCAATTGTGGCCTTCCCTTCATTTTCCTGGCAGGACTTGCTTCTTCTCTGTCCGTTTGTCTGTGCCTGGTTATCCAGCGAGATGAAGTGTGTGGGGACAAGCAGTGGACTTGATACCTTCCAGAACTATTGGACCCTTAGAACACAGGGTGTCTAACAGATACGGAGAAACACATTCTGATTAAATTAGACAGCTTCCCATGTCCCATTCCGTTGTTTTGGACTTTGTTGCTGATTTTGGTTTATTTTAAATTTTGGTTTATTTTAAATTGATTGGATTAAAAATTAAGTATAGAAAACAGCGAAGACGAAGCCCCTTCAGGTCGCTATACAGTGTCTGTAAGCTCTCCCACTGACTGTATAAAAAGCCAATGGACTGTTCTCAGCCACTGCTCTCTCCTTTCATATTGGTGAGGGTGCTAACTGGGTGACAGCTTCCCATCCTTGATGAACATGAGTGAATCCTTTGGTAATTAAACAACAATCTGATAGGTTTTATGGTCACTATTCCTTCCTGACAAACCCAAAAATTACTACATTAATTCCCCCTGATTTCACAAGCTGCCTTTCAGTTTAATCTTTATCTCAAACATTGAAAAAATTTATGTCAATTCTTCAGTGTTTTATAAAATGGGCACATGCAGTTAAGAGACAGATCAAACATCACCCCAAGATCAAAGAGAGATACTTAATTTAATATAAAATGAATAGTGCTAGCTTTTAGAACATTTAAAGTGAGGAGAAACTGTACTTATTCTGTGTGGTCTGGGCTTCACTTTAACATGTGCCTTATTGAAACGAAACCAATGTCATATGGACATGAAACTGTGGATATGGCGGGGGGACTGTGGGAAGGCTTTCAATTACCCATCCAACCTGTAAGCACATTGGTACAGTCAGATCAGGGAGAAACGTTCACCTGGTCGAAGTGAGGGAAAGCATTCATAAAGTCCGCTCACCTCCTGGCTCAGCAGTGTCTTCACTCCGTTCTGCTGCTCTGTGTGTGACAAGGAATTCATTCAGACCTCCAACCTGCTTACACACCAGTGAGCCCACACTGGGGAGAGACTGTTCCCTGCTCTGTGTGTGACAAGGAATTCATTCAGACATCCCACCTGCTGACACACCAATGAGAGTACACTGAGGAGAGACTGTTCCCCTGCTCTGAATGGGACGAGAAGTTCATTCCAAAACACCACCTACTGACACACCAGTGAATTAACACTGGGGAGACTGTTCCCCTGCTCTGTGTGTGACAAGGAATTCATTCAGACCACCCACCTGCAGACACACTAGTAGGTCCACTTTGGTGAGAGACTGTTCCCCTGCTCTGAATGTGGGAAGAAATGCACTGTCATTCAGGTGAATTAATTACCAGCGAGTTCCCACGGAATGACAATGATTGGATTTTTGATTTTGTTTGTTCACAGGATCATCGCATCCCTTTCTGGGGCAGCATTTATCAACCATTCAAACTATCCAGAGGATATTGAATAACCAACCACATTGTCATGTCTCAGTATTCACATGTCGGCCCGACCAGGTGAAGATGGCAGCTTCCCTTCATGAAAGGGTATGAGTGAACCAAATGGGAATTCAAACCAATTGACAGGATACCATGAGACGAACCTTTTTTAAACTCCAGAATTATATTACATGCGAATTTCACTATTTGCGAACTACTGTCAGTTGGAGTTCCTTAACCACACAATTTTACCGGGACAGCAAAGTTTTATTTCAGGCAAAGTTGCATTATTGTTTAAGCAACTTATACTGTCAATAAGGTATAACAGTATACCTGCTTCATTATGTTTAAATATTGTGTGTGTGTTTTTACACTGATTATGGAGCACATGATTACCTGGAGCAGTTGATCAAATGGCACACTCCTGGTCTCGATAGGTGCAGGTTAATAAAAGTTTTGTTGCTATGTATGGTGATCATGCAGTTTTGTTGATCAGCTCTTACACCAGTAGTTAACTATCCAGATTCTACGTCACATAGCCATGAGACAAGAGGGTTCAAATAATTGATTGACACAGGAACAAACCGGCCTGAGAAGCAGAGTATTTCAGGGTTCAGTCCTGGATATGGTATACATATTTGAATAGCATATAGAAATAGATTGGAGAGCAGGAGGCTGACCTACAACCATAACAAGACTGCCTCATTATTCATCAACAGCCAGTTTGTTTTCTGTATCAGTGAACCATTTCCAACTGTCACAATGGGATACTTTCTTCATATATCATTCATTTCTTAATTAGTTAAATAATTCATTCTTAAACTCGATAAATTCTTTGGAAATTGCAATAAATTGCCAACTGCATATCGTCAGTAATTTTAATTATGAACCACCTAAAATCAACAAACTCCATATCCTGAAAAATAGTCTGAGGTTGTGGATCAACCACACATTAGGAAGCATGGCAGGATATCAGAGAGGTCGCAGATCACCCACACAATGGGAAGGATGGCAGGGTCCCTGAGAGGGGCAGATCACCCACACATTGGGAAGGATGGCAGGGTCCCTTAGAGGTGCAGATCACCCACACAAAGGGAAAGATGGCAGGGTCCCTGAGAAGGGCAGATCACCCACACAATGGGAAGGATAGCAGGGCCCCTGAGAAGGGGACAGATCACCCACACATTGGGAAGGATGGCAGGGTCCCTGAGAGGGGGCAGACCACCCACACAATTGGAAGGATGGTAGGGACCCTGAGAGGGTGCAGTTTATCCACACATTGGGACAGATAGCAGGGTCCCTGAGAGGGGACAGACCACCCACACATTGGGATGGATGGCAGGGTTACTGAGAGGGGGCAGATCACCCATACATTGGAAAGGATCGCAGGTCCCTGAGAGGGACAGATGATCCACGCATTGGGAAGTATGGCAGTATCCCTGAGGTGAGGACAGATCACCCACATATTGGAAAGGATGGCAGGGTCACTGAGAGGGGGGACAGATCACCCAAACATTGGGAAGGATAGCAGGGTCCCTGAGAGGGGGCAGATCACCAACACAACGGGAAGGATGGCAGCGTCCCTGAGAGGGGGACAGATCACCCTGACATTGGGAAGGATGGCAGGGTCCCTGAGAGGGGGCAGATCACCCACACAATGTGAAGGATGGTAAAGTCACTGAGGGGTGCTGATTAACCATACATTGCAGAGGATGGCAGAGTCCATGAGAGGGGGCATATCACCCACACATTGGGGAGGAGAGCAGTGTCCATGAGAGGGGGCAGATCACCCACATATTCGGAAGGATGGCAGTGTCCCTGAGAGAGGGCAGATCAGTCAGACATTGGGAAGGTTGACAGGGTCACTGAGAGGGGGACAGATCACCACATATGCGGAAGGATGGCAGTATCCCTGAGAGAGGGCAGATCACCCACACATTGGGAAGGATGGCAGTATCCCTGAGAGAGGACAGATCACCCACACATTGGGAAGGTTGGCAGGTTCCCTGAGAGGGTACAAATCACCCATGCATTATGAAGGATGGCAGTGTCCCTGAGAGGAGAAAGATCACCCACACATTGGGAGGGATTGCAGGGTCCATGGAAGGGGTCCAATCACCCAAACAATGGGAAGGATGGCAGGGTCACTGAGAGGGGGCAGATCACCCATACATTGGGAAGGATGTCAGTGTCCCTGAGAGGAGGCAGATCACCCACACATTGGGAAGAATGGCAGAGTCCCTGAGAGGGTGGAGATCACCCACACTTTGGGAAAGATGGCAGTGTACCTGAGAGGGAGCAGCTACCCACACATTGGGAACGATGGCAGCGTCCGTGAGAGGGACAGATCACCCATACATTGGGAAGGATGGCAATATCTCTGAGAGGGGCAGATCGGCCACATATTGAGAATTATGGCAGTGCCCCTGAGTGGGAGAGACCACCCACACATTGGGAAAGATGGCAGTGTCCCTGAGAGGGGGCAATTCACTAATTCATTGGGAAGGATGGCAGGATCCCTGAGAGAGGGCAGATCACCCACACAAATAGAAGGATTCCTGTGTTCCTGAGAGGGGGCAGGTCACCCAAACATTTGGAAGGATGGCAGTTTACCTGAGAGGGGGCAGATCACCCACAAATGGGAAGGATGGCAGGGTCCCTGAGAAGGGGACAGATATCCAGATATTGGGAAGGATGGCAGGGTCCCGGTGGAGTGGGGGGGGGGGGGCAGATCACACACTAAGTGGGATGGATGGCAGTGTCCCAGAGAGGAACAGATCAACCACACACTGGGAAGGATGGCAGTGTCCCTGAGAAGGGCAGATCGCACACACTTTGTGAAGGATGGCAGGGTCCCTGAAAGCGGGAAGATCAACCACACAATGGGAAGAATGGCAGGGTCACTGAGAGGGGGACAGATCACCCATACATTTGGAAGGATGGCAAGTCCCTGAGAGAGGGCTGATCACCCACACAATGGGTAGGATGGCAGGGTAACTGAGAGTGGACAGATCACCCACACAATGGCCAGGATAGCAAGGTCACTGAGAGGCGAGAGATCATCCATGCATTGGAAAGGATGGCAGGGTCCCTGAGATGTGGCAGATCACCCACATATTGGGAAAGATTTCAGGATCTCTGAGAGGAGGCAGATCACCCACACATTGGGAAGGATGGCAGGGTCTCTGAGAGGGGGCAGATCACCTACACATTGGGAAGGATGGCAGGGTCCCTGAGAGAGGGCAGATCACCAACACATTGGGAATGATGGCAGGGTCGCTGAGAGAGGGCAGATCACCCTCACAATGGGAAGGATGGAAGGGTCACTGAGAGCGGGACAGATTACCCACATATTGGGAAGGATGGCAGGGTGCCTGAGGTGGGCAGATCAACCACACATTCGGAAGTGTGGCAGGGCTCCTGTGAGGGACAGATCGCCCACACATTTGGAAAGATGGCAGTGTCCCTGAGAGGGGGCAGATCACCCACATTGAGAAGGATTGCAGGGCCCCTGAGAGCGACATATCACCCACACATTGAGAAGGATGGCAGAGTCCCTGAGAGGGGGCAGATCACCAACATATTGGGAATACTGGCAGGGTCCCTGAGAGAGGGCAGATCACCCACACAATGGGATGGAATGGCAGTGTCCCTGAGAGGGGGCAGATCACCCACACATTGGGAAGGATGGCAGGGTCCTTGAAAGGGGACAAATCAGCTACACATTGCGAAGAATGGCAGGTTCCCTGACAGGGGGCAGATCACCCACACATTGGGAAGGATGGCAGGGTCCATGAGAGGGGGACAGATCACCCACACATTGGGAAGTTTGGCTGTGTCCCTGAGAGAGACAGATCACCCACACTTTGGGAAGAATGGCAGGGCCCCTGAGAGGGACCGATCACCCACACATTGGGAAGAATGGCAGGGCACCTGAGAGAGGGCAGATCCCTCGCAAATTGGGAAGGATGGCAGTGTCCCTGAGAGGAACAGATCAACCACATTGACGAATTGGAAAGTTGAAGGGAGTTTTTACAGAGCTTATGGGCTTATGATCGGTGTAGATAATGTAGATGAAAACAGATTATTCCTATCAACTGAAGGAAATGGACGATGAGATACAAACGTTAAGATTTTGGACCGATTGACAGGGTGGATTTGATGAAGTGGTTACGCGGAAGGGATGCTATACCCATTGTATCTTAATGATAGGTAGTTGAGCTGAGCATCATGAAGCGATGTATTTAATCTCCAGTTTCCGTCAAACCATGGGTTTGAATTATCCCAGTACCCGAACTACAAGTGGCGTACCTCACGTAGTCACATCGATGGACCTGGGTAATTTCCAATTTGTGATTGTTCCTTTTCCTCTTTGTGTTTGCAGACCCCACAAACTCTCTGACGCTCTTGGTGATGAAAGCAGAAAATTGGTGACAGACTCTGAAGACAGTGAGAGCTCCAGCTGTTCATCACCGTTCAGATCCCCGCTAACCTTCCTGCTTTAGAGAAATCGGCATGCCTGGTTGGTGGCAGGCTGTGTGGCTCAAATGGGCAGCAGCGGGTTGCAAGATAAAGGTTGGTAGTTTGAGACCATCCAGGTATGGAGCTTGGGTTGTTTCAGATCAGACTATGGGAATACCACCCTACCTCATGTAAACCGGAAAATCCATGGCAAGATTGAATTGCAACCCAAACCATTGATGATTCTGTGTTCCCTGACCCCACACGGAGTACGATAAGGACAAACACTGCTCTCTCCAGACCCCCCGCTGTCAACAAAAGGTGGCCACTGCATCTCCCTGCACAGCCCTGGGTCACAGCTTAGAGAAATTCCCCTCTCATGAACGGCGCTTCCAGTGTGAAAATTTTACATTTAATACGGTTACGGCTGCAATCCAACCCCTGTCCCCAAACAGCTTCTAAGCTGCAGGATTTTGTGATGAGAACAGTGTTATGACGTTGAACGTGTGCTCTCCACCTTTAAATGAGAGTGAATGCTGTTCAGAGCTGACAGCTGACAAATACCTGTGATGATCAGCTAGCAGTCTCAGCGTGCACTGGAAAATTGGAAAGATGTAACATTTGGCTGTGAAACAAACCTGAGTTGGTTTCTAATTAGGAAACAATTCCTATTTTACCAATCAGTTTAAATTATGTCTCACAATACTAAAATCCAATCGCGCTTCAATTTAGTGTTTAGCAACACTGCAGAACCGAGGACTTCCATAATGTTGCCTCCACTGACCATTCTCCGTGAAACATGCCCAGGTCCTTCACATGAGGAATTTTGCGGGGAACCTTAGCTCCTTGGCTTTGAACCGGGTCGTCTGCCCCAGGAAATTAAATGTTGTACTGCTTTTAGTGGAAGGATCAGAACACGGTAACTCAACTCTGAAATAGTATGGTCATCAGTGTTGTATACATCTGTGCAAATTCAGAACCAGGTTGGAGAAAACCGTAACAATGTTTCACCTAGTAATGAAACAGGATTGCATTATTTGTCACCACTCGAGCATGTATGAGCGAGAAAATTCAAAGTCACGTTTGCTAATATGAACAGCAAGTTAGAAAGCTCTGCTCATATCAGTCTGAAAGGCTATCATTAGGAATAAGGCTATTCGTGCCAGATTTTGACGCGGTGCGTTTATGTGTATGAGGTGACTCCAACACCTACTACACGACAGAAAGCATCTCCGCAAGTAGCTGGTCTTCAGAGTCGTCCAGTGCTAAAATTTACAGCCGTTCATCGCTTCATCTTTATGTTTCCAGGAGCTGGTTGTTCTCCAGCATAACTGGCATCATTGAAAAATTAAGAAAATCACGTGAAATTGCTCACAAATTATAATTGTCAGGGGCGCACAGTTTGGAATGTAGGGCGAGTCTGAAGATGCTGGGACAACTTTCCTTTCATCGTCAGGCATGACCTTAAGGAAGGTTTGTCAACGGAATACTTGAGTTTTTGCTTTCGGCAATGTACGGTGAGTTGAAAGCTGGAGAGCATAAGTTTAAGG
>NW_025208241.1:0-2239 GCF_004010195.1 Chiloscyllium plagiosum | reverse complement strand
TGAATGGGCCATGAAAAGTGAATATTCCCAAACACAGTCTCGTTTAGATTAGTTAGCCCATCCGATCAACAATGCGGCAGTGCCTGCTGGCCACGTCTCCAGGACAGAAGTGAAGGAAATGAGAGAAATATAAGACCATATGACATCACAACTAACCGGAATTATTTTCCCATTCGCCAGAATACCAAATAACGAGAAGTAATGTCACTGCAGGATTTTGTTTTACACCAGCGATGAAATATCAATCTCAGTTCGGTTTCAGCAAAAACAGTGAACAACACAACTTGGCCGGAATATGAAGCAGTAGTGGAACCGCATGAGGCCCGGGCTTTTCGTGTGGGAGGCGAATGTGATCCCGACAGGGTGGACACTGGCAGGTTGGAGAGGGTGCACTCTCCCACATCAGAGATACATTTCCAATAAGCAAAGTAAGCTAGTCGTGTTGGAATTTAAACACTGAACATCAACACGCTGCAGTAAAACCGGCAAAGCACACAAATGGTGGGCTTCAAACACACACCTCATCAGAGATTCGAGCCACAATGCAGCGCCTTCGACCACTCGGCCACAAGACCAGCCGCCGCAGTCGCACATTTTCTTACACTTTGAATGGTGCTCCTGCAAAACAACAGCAGCAAAGTCACAGGGAAAGATTTCCCCCATCCCTGTCCAGCTCGCACTGCTGCTGGGATCTGCACAGCTACAAGATCCGTTTTGCAGCAAATAATGATAACCCTTCAATCCACACAAAAACCAATGGGAAGCTGATCCTACCTTCTGAGACTCGTTTGAGCCACAAATGTGATGTCTGTATGAATGAATGGAAATTCGATTCTGATTCAACAAAGAAACCATGACATTCCTGGAATTGCGATTCTTGCTTTGCTAAATGATTTCGCCCATTGCTGCAAGATAAAGGTTGGTTTACACGGAACATGAAACATACCGGACAACAGTGAAAATGCACAAAGCTGAGCAGGCCGTGTTCCACATCATACCGTGCAGCATACTTACGGTTACGATATCTGTTTTGCAGATTTAACGTCCCAAATAATATTTTCGACCTGAAAAGTGGAGGTAGCATTACAATCCGAGAAGGACAGATCACAGAAATGCAGTTTCTATTCACCTCAATCTAAAAGGCAATTTCCGAAAATAGGAACAGAAGTCAAAAGGTAATTATCTCACCACACCCCTCCCCCCACTCCGGAAGAGGTGCTAACTGCACTTGAGTACTTTTTGTTCTCGATGTGAATATTGCACCACCATTTCCCAGACAATGCTGTAAAGAGAGAAAGAATGAACATAATAAGAATTGGCCATAAAAAGTGAATTTCACCAATCACAGTCTCGATTAGATTACCTTTCCTTTCCGATGTCTCCAGGACGGAAATGAAGGAAATGGGAGAAATTCAATAACATATGACATCGAAATTCATTGGAACGATTTTCCCATTAGCCAGAAAACCAAATAATGACGAGTCGAGTCACCGCAGGACTTTGTTTCACAACAGCGATGAAAGAACCAGTCTCCATTCGGTTCCTGTAAGAACTCAACTTGCCTGGAACATAAAGCAACAGTAGAGCTGCTTGTGATTTCCCACGCGGGAGGCGAACACAATCATGACAGCACATACACATTGGAAAATTCCGCACTTTCCCACACCACAGTTAATTCCCCGCGAAGCAAACGCATTTTTCTTCTGTTTTAAACATCAATACAGCAGGGATCGAAACAGCATTTTAACAAGCTGCGTCTTTGGAGTTGATCAACAGAAATGGCAGCGAGGGGACAGGAACCCACGCCTCTGTCAAGACTAGATTCTTAATCCAGCGCCTTAGACCGCTCGACCACTCTACTGGTCGGCCACACTCCCCATTTTCTTGCATTTCCAATTGTGCTCCTGCATAACAACCGATGCAAAGTCTCATGAAAAGGGTTCCATGGTCCCTCTCCGACTCGCACAGCTGCTTTGATGTGCCCGTCTACGATATCAATTTCGCAGCAGATAATGACAACCCATCAATCCAGACAAAAATCAATGGTAAGCTGAGTCTATCTTCTCAGACTCTTTTCAGCTACAAATGTATCTGTGAGTGCGTGAGAATATATGATCGGTTATGATTTGGTCAAATAACCATGAACTGCTTGACATTACTGCAATTTGCATTCTTGCTTTGCTAAATGATTTCACACATTGCTCGGAACAGGACGACTTTCACGTTTACACGGAACACG
>NW_025208240.1:10269-14219 GCF_004010195.1 Chiloscyllium plagiosum | reverse complement strand
CATACCCAGATACCTCCATGTACTTACCCAGAAACACCATGTAGCTACCCAGATACCTGCAAGTACATACCCAGATACCACCATGTACATACCCAGGTACCACCATGTACTTACCCAGATACCTCCATGTACATACCGAGATCCCACTATGTACATACCCAGATACCACCATGTACCTACCCAGATACCTGCAAGTACATACCCAGATACCACCATGTACCTACCCAGATACTGCCATGTACATACCCAGATACCTCCAAGTACTTACCCAGAAACACCATGTAGCTACCCAGATACCTGCAAGTACATACCCAGATACCACCATGTACATACCCAGGTACCACCATGTACTTACCCAGATACCTCCATGTACATGCCCAGATACCTCCATGTACAAACCCAGATACCACCATGTACTTACCCAGATACCTGCAAGTACATACCCAGATACCACCATGTACCTACCCAGATACTGCCATGTACATACCCAGATACCACCATGTACTTACCCAGATACCTCCATGAACACACCCAGATACCTGCAAGTACAAACCCAGATACCTCCATGTACCGACACAGATACCTGCAAGTACATACCCAGACACCACCATGTACCTACCCAGATACCTCCGTATACATACCCAGATACCTCCAAGTACATACCCAGATACCTCCATGTACCTACCCAGATACCTGCAAGTACGTACCCAGATACCATCATGAACCTACCCAGATATCTCCATGTACATACCTAGATACCACCATGTACTTACCCAGATACCACCATGTACATACCAGATACCACCATGTACATACCCAGATACCTCCATGAACACACCCAGATACCAGCAAGTGCATACCCAGATACCTCCATGTACCGACACAGATACCTGCAAGTACATACCCAGACACCACCATGTACCTACCCAGATACCTCCGTATACATACCCAGATATCTTCATGTACATACCCAGATACCACCATATACTTACCCAGATATCGCAATGTACTTACCCAGATTCTTCATGTACTTACCCAGATACATCCATGTACATACCCAGATACCTCCAAGTACTTACCCAGAACCACTATGTAGCTACCCAGATACCTTCAAGTACATACCCAGATACCTCCATGTACATGCCCAGATACCTCCATGTACTTACCCAGATACCTGCAAGTACATACCCACATACCATAATGTACCTACCCAGATACCTTCATGTACATACCCAGATACCTCCATGTACATGCCCACATACCTCCATGTACATACCCAGATACCTCCATGTACATACCCCAATACCACCATGTACACACCCAGATACCTCCACGTACACACCCAGATACCACCATGTACTTACCCCAATACATCCATGTACATACCCAGATACCTCCATGCACATACCCAGATACCTCCATGTACCTACTCAGATACCTGCAAGTACATACCAAGATAGGTCCATGTACCTACCCAGAAACCTGCAAGTACATACCCAGATACCACCATGAACCTACCCAGATTCCTCCATTAACTTCCCAGATACCACCATGTACAAACCCAGATATCACCATGTACATACCCAGATACCACCATGTACATACCCAGATACCACTATGTTCATACCCAGATACCTCCATGTACATACCCAGATACCTCCATGTACTTACCTAGATACCAGCATGTACATACCCAGATACCGCCATGTACTTCCCCAGATACCACCATGTACCTACCCAGATAACTCCATGTACATACCCCGATACCTGCAAGTACATACCCAGATATCTCCATGTACATACCCAGATACCTCCATGTACTTACCCAGATACCACCATGTACAAACCCGGATATCACCATGTACATACCCAGATACCACCATGTACATACCCAGATACCACTATGTTCATACCCAGATACCTCCATGTACATACCCAGATACCTCCATGTACCTACCCAGATACTACCATGTACCTACCCAGATAACTCCATGTACATACCCAGATACCTACAAGTACATACCCAGATATCTCAATGTACATACCCAGATACCTCCATGTACTTACCTAGATACCAGCATGTACATACCCAGACACTTCCATGTACTTACCCAGATACCTGCATGTACATACCCAGATACCTACATGTACTTACCTAGATACCTTCAGGTACTTACCCAGATACCTGCATGTATATACTCAGATACCACCATGCACATACCCAGCTACATCCATGTACTTACCAAGAAAACCTCCATATACATACCCAGATACCTCCATGAACACACACAGATACCTGCAAGTACATACCCAGATACCACCATGTACCTACCCAGATACCTCCGTATACATACTCAGATACCACCATGTACTTACCCAGATACCTCCATGTACATACCCAGATACCTCCATGTACTTACCCAGATAACTCTATGTACATACCGAGATACCACCGTGTACATACCCAGATACCTGCAAGTACATACTCAGATATCTCAATGTACATACCCAGATACCACCGTGTACCTACCCAGATACCTCCATGTACATACCCAGATACATCCAAGTACATATCCAGATACCACTAGGTACATACCCAGATATCTCCATGTACATACCCAGATACCACCATGTACTTATCCAGATATCTCCAGGTACTTACCCAGATTCTTCCATGTACTTACCCAGATACATCCATATACTTACCCAGATATCTCTATGTACATACCGAGATCCCATCATGTACATACCCAGATACCACCATGTACCTACCCAGATACCTGCAAGTACATACTCAGATATCTCAATGTACATACCCAGATACCACCGTGTATCTACCCAGATACCTCCATGTACATACCCAGATACATCCAAGTACATACCCAGATACCACCATGTACATACCCAGATATCTCCATGTACATACCCAGATACTACAATGTACTTAACCAGATACCTCCATGTACATACTCAGATACCACCATGTATTTACCCAGATATCTCCATGTCCATACCCAGATACCACAATGTACTTACCCAGATACCTCCATGTACATACTCAGATACCACCATGTACTTACCTAGATACATCCATGTAGTTACCCAGATACATCCATGTACATACCCAGATACCTCCATGTACTTACCCAGAACCACCATGTAGCTACCCAGATACCTGCAAGTACATACCCAGATACCTCCATGTACATGCCCAGATACCACCATGTACTTACCCAGATACCTGCATGTACATACCCAGATACTTCCATGTACTTACCCAGATACCTCCATGTACATGCCCAGATACCTCCATGTACTTACCCAGATACCTGCAAGTACATACCCACATACCATAATGTACCTACCCAGATACCTCCATGTACTTACCCAGATACCTCCATGTACATGCCCACATACCTCCATGTACGTACCCAGATACCTCCATGTACATACCCCGATACCACCATGTACTTACCCAGATACCTCCATCTACACACCCAGATACCACCATGTACTTACCCCAATACATCCATGTACATACCCAGATACCTCCATGTACATACCCCGATACCTCCATGTACCTACCCAGATACCTGCAAGTACAAACCCAGATACCACCATGAACCTACCCAGATTCCTCCATGTACATTCCCAGATACCACCATGTACAAACCCAGATATCGCCATGTACATACCCAGATACCACTATGTACATACCCAGATACCACCATGTTCATACCCAGATACCTCCATGTACATACCCAGATACCTCCATGTACTTACCTAGATACCAGCATGTACATACCCAGATACCGCCAAGTACTTCCCCAGATACCACCATGTACCTACCCAGATAACTCCATGTACATACCCAGATACCTGCAAGTACATACCCAGATATCTCCATGTACATACCCAGATACCTCCATGTACTTACCCAGATACCTGCA
>NW_025208240.1:0-6131 GCF_004010195.1 Chiloscyllium plagiosum | reverse complement strand
TTTTCCACGTATGGAGTCAGCTGTTACGAGGGGGCATAGCTTTAAATTAGGGGGTGGTAGGTATAGGACAGATGTTAGGGGTAGGTTCTTTACTCAGCGAGTCGTGAGTTCATGGAATGCCCTGCCAGTAGCAGTGGTGGACTCTCCCTCTTTATGGGCATTTAAGCGGGCATTGGATAGGCATATGGAGGATAGTGGGCTAATGTTGGTTAGGTGGGCTTGGATCGGCGCAACATCGAGGGCCAAAGGGCCTGTACTGCGCTGTATTCTTCTATGTTCTATGTTCTATACCACCATGTACATACCCAGATACCAACATGTACCTACCCAGATACCTCCATGTACTTACCCAGATATCACCATGTACTTACCCAGATCCCGCCATGTACATACCCAGATACCACAATGTAATTACCCAGATACCTCCATGTACATACACAGATAATACCATGTACATACCCAGATACCACGATCTACACACCCAGATACCTCCATGTACTAACCCAGATACCACCATGTACTTACCCAGATACATCCATGTCCATACCCAGATACCACAATGTCCTTACCCAGATACCTCCATGTACTTATCCAGGTACATCCATGTACTTACCCAGATACATCCATGTACATATCCAGATACCACCATGTACACACCCACATACTTCCATGTACATACCCAGATACCTCCATGTACGTACCCAGATACCACCATGTACATACCCAGAATCCACCATGTACATACCCAGATGCCTCCATGTACATACCCAGATACCTCCATGCATCTACCCAGATACCACCATGTACATACCCAGACACCTCCATGTACCTACCAGATACCACCATATACTTACCCAGATACCTACATGTACATGCCCAGATACCTGCATGTACATACCGAGATGCCTCCATGTACATACCCCGATACCTCCATGTACTTACCCAGATACCTGCATGTACATACCCAGATACCTCTATGTACTTACCAAGATACCACCATGTACATACCCAGATACATCCATGTACATACCCAGATACCTCCATGTACGTACCCAAATACCTCCATGTACTTCCCCAGATAACACCATGTACATACCCAGATACCACCATTACTTACACAGATACATCGATGTACACACCCAGATACTCCCATGTACATACCCAGATACCAGCATGTACATACCCAGATACCTGCATGTACACACACCCAGATACCTCCATGTACGCACCCAGATATCTCCATGTACATTTCCAGATACCACCATGCACATACCCAGATACCACTATGTACTTACCCAGATACCTCCATTTACATACCCAGATACCAGCATGTATATACCCAGATACCACGATGTATATACCCGGATACCACCATGTACTTACCCAGATACCACCATGTAATTACCCAGATACCACCATGTACTTACCCAGATACATCCATGTACCTACCCAGATACCACCATGTACATACCCGGATACCACCATATACTTCCCCAGATACCACCATGTACATACCCGGATACCACCATGTACTTACCAGATACCTCCATATACTTATCCAGATACCACCATGTACACACCCAGATACTTCCATGTACATACCCAGATGCCTCCATGTACATACCCAGATCCCTCCATGTACCTACCCAGATACCACCATATACTTACCCAGATACCACCATGTACATACCCAGATACCACCATATACATACCCAGATACCTCCATGTACATACCCAGATACCTCCATGTACATACCCAGATACCACTATATACTTACCCAGATACCACCATGTACATACCCAGATACTCCCATGTACATACCCAGATACTCCCATGTACATACCCAGATACCTCGATGTATTTACCCAGATACCTGCATGTACATACCCAGATATCACCATGTACATACCCAGATACCTCCATGTACTTCCCCAGATAACACCATGTACATACCCAGATACCACCATTACTTACCCAGATACATCCATGTACATACCCAGATACCACCATGTTCCAAGCCAGATACCACCATGTACTTCCCCAGATACCTCCAAGTACATACCCAGATACCAGCATGTACATACCCAGATACCTGCATGTACACAGCCAGATACCTCCATGTATGCACCCAGATACCTCCATATACTTCCCCAGATACCACAATGTACATACCCAGAAACTTCCATGTACATACCCAGACACCTCCATGTACGCACCCAGATACCTCCATGTACTTTTCCAGATACCACCATGCACATACCCAGATGCCACCATGTACTTACCCAGATACCTCCATTTACATACCCGGATACCACCATGTACTTCCCCAGATACCACCATGTACTTACCCAGATACCTTCATGTACCTACCCAGATACCACTATGTACATACCCGGATACCACCATATACATCCACAGATATCACAATGTACATACCCAGATACCACCATGTACCCAGTTACATCCATGTACATATCCAGATATCTCCATTTATGTACCCAGATACCTGCATGTACATACCCAGATACCTCCATGTACTTACCGAGATACCTGCAAGTACATACCCAGATACCTGCATGTACATGCCCAGATACCTCCATGTACTTACCCAGATACCACCATGTACATCCCCAGATACTTCCATGCACATACCCGGATATGTCCATGTACGTACCCAGATACCTCCATGTACTTCCCCAGATACCACCATGTACATACCCAGATACTTCCATCTACATACCCAGATACCTGCATGTACTTACTCTGATACCACCCTGTGCATACCCATATACCACCATGTACATACCCAGACACCTCCATGTACTTACCCAGATACCACCATATACATACCCAGATACCACCGTGTACATACCCAGATACCTCCGTGTACATACCCAGATACCTCCATGTACTTACCCAGATACCTCCATGTACATACCCAGATACCTCCATGTACTTACCCAGTTACATCCATGTACATATCCAGATACCTCCATGTACTTACCCAGATACCTCCACGTACTTCCCCAGATACCTCCATGTACTTACCGAGATACCTGCAAGTACATACCCAGATACCTGCATGTACATGCCCAGATACCTCCATGTACTTACCCAGATACCTCCACATACTTCCCCAGATACCACCATGTACTTACCCAGATACCTCCATGTACTTACCCAGATACCTCATGTACTTACCCAGATACCACCATGTACTTACCCAGATACGACCATGTACTTACCCAGATACCTCCATGTACTTACCCAGATACCACCATGTACTTCCCCAGATACCACCATGTTCTTACCCAGATATCACCATGTACTTACCCAGATACCACCATGTACTTACCCGGATACCAGATACCACCATGTACTTACCCAGATACCTCCATGTACATACCCAGATACCACCATGTATTTCCCCAGATATCACCATGTACTTACCCAGATACCACCATGTATATACCCAGATACCTCCATGTACATACCCGGATACCACCATGTACTTACCCAGTTACCTCCATGTTCATATCCAGACATCTCCATGTACTTACGCAGAAAGCTCCATGGACATACCCAGATACCTCCATTTGCTTACCCAGATATCTCCATGTATATACCCAGATACCTCCATGTACTTACCCAGATATCTCTATGTACATACCGAGATACCACCATGTACATACCCAGATACCACCATGTACCTACCCAGATACCTACAAGTACATACTCAGATATCTCAATGTACATACCCAGATACCACCGTGTACCTACCCAGATACCTCCATGTACATACCCAGATACATCCAAGTACATACCCAGATACCACCATGTACATACCCAGATATCTCCATGTACATACCCAGATACCACAATGTACTTACCCAGATACCTCCATGTACATACCCGGATACCACCATGTACTTACCCAGTTACCTCCATGTTCATATCCAGACATCTCCATGTACTTACGCAGAAAGCTCCATGTACATACCCAGATACCTCCATGTACTTACCCAGCTATCTCTATGTACATACCGAGATACCACCATGTACATACCCAGATGCCACCATGTACCTACCCAGATACCTGCAAGTACATACTCAGATATCTCAATGTACATACCCAGATACCACCATGTACATACCCAGATACCTCCATGTACATACCCAGATACCACCATGTACTTACCCAGATACCTCCATGTACATACCCAGATACTCTTTAAATGTATCTATGATTCTTTTCTCTTAAGTTCCACAAATTCCACGCTATTGCTTCCATTCATTTTCCCCAGTAATTTTGAAAAGAACAATCTTCTACATACGTTATGAAGCACTGAAAATACTGATCAGTGGAAATCTCTGTGAATGGGTGTGTGAGGCATTTACATGTGAGTGACCTTCATCCTTTAGGCATTAAGCCCTGCCAAGAAAGGCCACTCCAGAGTTGCTGCTGCCATGGAATACGGGAACTGATCCTTTCTTGATGAGAGGTATCTACAGAGTTTGCTTTTAATCAGCTAGCTTGCAAACTGATTCCAGTTTTCGGGACGTTAGCTGGAGGGGATGAATCCCAGCAGCCTCCAGGCACACTGCAGAATGAACAAATCTTGAATGCTCCCATCCCATATTTCGTTTGTGACCACAACATGTTTTTTTGTTAGCAGCAAGCCTTTTAGCAATTCACATTGTATTGGGGCCTTTGGACTTACCTCGACATCTCGGAGTAAGAAATGGGTGCAGCTGCTGAATCAGCAAATCGAGAATGACTGGGTCCTGTCTATCTGCCAGGTTTGGGGCCAAGGCGATGATACATTCACAGGGAAAGCATCTGATGGAGCACTTGTCCTCCGAAGAGGAGTGTGTGATAAATGTTGAGCCTCTTGGCAGTAAAGCAACACTTGCTCTGGCCACGTCGGCTTTCAGCTATTAAAATGATTAGGGCTTGAGGGTTTGCTGTGGGCACTTGAACAGGATTGCTTCTCCATCTTGCACTTGCCAAAACAAAACTTCATCAAGACTAAGTGCAAGCTTCAGAAAGCTCGTAAATATAATGGATAAATCCCCTCAGAAACGGCAGAGAGACATCTTTCACCCAGAGAGTGGAGAGAATGCGGAGTGTTTGAGGTGAGGAGGAAGAGACTGCAGGAGCTGGGAAGAGGGATTGCAGGAAATCTGCAGTGGGCCTTGCATAATCTGTTGAGAGGGAAACATGGTTTCAACATTTCAGCTTGCTAACTTTCAGGGGAACCTTGACATGCCAAGAGTCTTTACCCAAAGCACTAACCCTTTCCAATATTTCTTGTTTCGATCAGGACATAGCTTAGGTGCATTTAAAGGGGCGAGGATGGAGCAGAGAGACTGACACAAACCAATGGGGCCAAATGGCCCGTAAACTCAATGTCAAATTTTTGGTTCTGGAATGTTTGTTGATAATCGACAAGCTGGATATCCACAAGGATGGGGATCCACACCGATTAAAAATGGGGATACAACGTTCACAGCAAGAGCAACATCAACAGGAAAGTGCCACCACATTCTTCACCATCTGACTTGGCCAGCACTTAAAACATTTCATAAGCACTCTCACCAACAAGAGACCTGCTCAGAAATCCCCAGCCAAAACCCCCAGGTAAAATCTCAAGCCTTCAGGTTGCTTGGCAACAGAAGACACAGCTTCCCTGCTGTGGATACAGCTTCAGATGCAGATCTTAGCAATTTGCAATTTTCTGCTGTTTCATAACAGGATTTATTAATGCCTTGGAAAATGATAGCTGTCTATTGTGCAGGGTTCCCGAGATAATAATCTCCTTTTCACTTGGGAAAATAAACATCTTGTTCAAACTCCCTTTTAGTTTCAAGGCTAAATCCCTTCAGATCTATCGCTCGTCTTATGGCCCATGTGGTAACTGCCTTGTGTACTCATTTCTTTTTTAGAAGTAACCAAATTGGAAAGGACCAGTGGTGAGAGCTGAGAGCAGGTTTACAATACTTCCAAGATGGCGAGGTAATTTGCTTTAAACCTTCGCGAAACAGGCTTTGAAATAGAACAGTAACCAAATATCTTCACATATACCCACACACACACACAATACACACACAGACACACACACTCTCAGAC
>NW_025208239.1:12834-14218 GCF_004010195.1 Chiloscyllium plagiosum | reverse complement strand
ATTTGGGGTCGGTGTGTGGGCGATGGTGAGGGTCAGGCATGGAGGCGGCAGTGAGGGTCAGGCTGGGGGTGGTGTGAGGATGTCCGTGTTGGATTGCAGTGAGGGTCAATTTGGAGTCAGTGTGTTTGATGTCGCTGAGGATCAATGTGGAGACAGTGTGCGCGCGGCGGTGAGGGTCAGACTCGGGGCATGGTGTAGTCTCGGTGAGGGTCATGCTGGGGATGGTGTGTGGACGGCAGTGAGGATAAGGCTCAGGGCGGTGTGTGGGCGGCGGTGAGGGTCAGGCTTGTGGCAGTGTTGGATGGTGGTGGGGTCAGGCTTGGGGCGGTTGGTGGACGGTGGTGAGGGTCAGGCTGGGGGCGGTGTGTAGAAGGCGGTGAGGGTCAGGCTAGGGGTGGTGTGTGGGCGGCTGTGAGATTCAGGCTGGGGCGGTTTTAGGTGGCGTTGGGTGTCAGGCAGGGGGTGTTATGTGTTCGGAGGGGACGGTCAGGCTGAGGTCGATGCGTTAATGACGGTGGGTGTCAGGAGGGGGTGGTGTGTGGACGGCTGTGAGTGTCAGGCTGGAGTGGTGTGTGGATGGAGGTGAGGGGTACAGGTTGGTGATGGAGTTGGACGGCGGTGAGGGACAGGCTGGGGGCAGCGTGTGGATGGCAGTGAGTGTCAGGCCGTGGGTGCAGTGTTTGGATGGCAGAGACGGCCAGGCTGTGGGCGTTGTGTGGATGACGGTGAAGGATAGGCTGGAGGCGGCGTGTGCACGGCAGTGTATGTCAGGTTGGGTGCGGTGTGTGGACAGCAGAAGGGTCAGGCTTTGCAGTGTGTGGACAGCAGTGAGGGTCAGGCTTGGGTCAGTGACGGACTGCGGTGAGCGTCAGGCTGGGGGCGGAGTGTGGGCGGTGGTCAGGGTCATGCTGTGGGTGTTGTGTGTTCTTGGTGAGGGTCATGCTGTGGGTGGTGTGTGGATACAGCAGTGAGGACAAAGCTAGGGGCGGTGTGTGGGCGGCCGTGAGGGTCAGGCTTGTGGCAGTGTAGGACAGTATTGAGGATAAGGCTAGCGGCGGTGTGTGGGTGGCAGTGAGGGTACGGCTTGTGGCAGTGTTGGACGGTGGTGGTGTCAGGCTGGGGACAGTCGGTGGACAGTGGTGAGGGTCAGGTTGGGGGCGGTGTGTAGATGGCGGTGAGGGTCAGGCTGGGGATGTGTGCAGAAGGCATTGAGGGTCAGGCTGGGGGCAGTGTGTGGATGGCATAGAGGGTCAGGTTGGGAGCGGTGTCTGGACGGTGGTGAGGATCATTCTGGGGGCGGAGTGTGGGCGGTGGTGAGGGTCAGGCAGGGGGCGGTATGTAGATGGCGTTGAGCGTCAGGCTGAGGAGTGGCAGATGGAGTTCA
>NW_025208239.1:10597-12750 GCF_004010195.1 Chiloscyllium plagiosum | reverse complement strand
CGTTCAGAAGAGATTTACCAGGATGTTGCCGGGTGTGGAAGGTTTGAGTTATAAAGAAAGGCTGGATAGGCTGGGACATTTTCTCGCTGGGCTGGGGGCGGAGTGTGGACGGCGGTGAGGGTAAGGCTGAGGGTGGTGTGTGGATGGTGGTGAAGTTCAGGCTGGGGGCGGTGTGTGGTCGGCATTGAGGGACAGGCTGGGGGCGGTGTCTGGACGGTGGTGAGGATCATTCTGGGGGCATTATGTGGATGGCTGTGAGGGTCAAGCTGGAGACGGCGTGTGGGCGGCGGTGAGGGTCAGGCTCGGGCCTTTGTGTGGTCTCGGTGAGGGTCATGCTGGGGATGGTGGGTGGACGGCAGTGAGGATAAGGCTAGGGGCGGTGTGGGTGCGGCGGTGAGGGTCAGGCTTGTGGCAGTGTTGGATGGCAGTGAGGGTCAAGCTGGGGACGGTTGGTGGACAGTGGTGGGGTCAGTCTGGGGCGGTTTGTGGACGGAGGTGAGGGTCAGGCTGGGGTGGTGTGCAGATTGCGATCAAAGTCAGGTTGGGGCAGTGTGTGGACAGCTGTGAGGGACAGGCTAGTGGCAGTGTGTGGACAGCGGTGAGGGTCAGACTGGGGCAGTGCGGGATGGTGGTTAGAGTCAGGCTGGGGATTGTTTGTGGATGGCAGTGAGGGACAGGCTGGGGGCGGCGTGTGTGCGGCGGTGAGGGGCAGGCTCGGGATGGTGTTGGACGGCGGAAAGGGTCAGGTTGGGAGCGGAGAGTGGACGGCGGTGAGGGTCACGCTGGGGATGGTGTGTCGACGGTGCTGATGGTCAGGCTGGGGTCATTGTTGGACGGCAGTGAGGGTCAGGCTGGAGACGGTGTGTGGGTGATGGTGAGGGTCAGGCTGGAGGCGGTGTTTGTGCAATTGTGAGGGTCAGCCTTGGGGTGGTGTGTGGACGTCGGTGTGTGTCAGGCCAGGGTTGGTGAGTGGACGGTGGACAGTGTCAGGCTGGGGGCGGTGTGTTGACAGCAGTGAGGGTCAGGCTGGGGCCGGTGTGTGGGTGCTGGTGAGGGTCAGAATTGAGGTGGTGTGTGGACGGCGGTGCGGGTCAGACTGGTGGCGGTGTGTGGACGGTGTTGAGGGTCAGGCGAGGGGCGGTGTATGGGTGGGGTTAAGTGACAGGCTGTGGTAGTCTTGGATGGCAGTGGAGGTCAGGCTGGGGGCGGTTGTTGGACTGCAGTGGGGTCTAGCTGTGGGTGGTTGGTGGACGGTGGTGTGGGTTACGCTGGTGCGGTGCGGGAGGGTGGTGAGGGTCAGGCTGGGGCGGTGTGGGACGGCGGTGAGAGTCAGTTTGGGGACGGTTTGTGGATGGCAGTGAGGGTCAGGCTGGGGGCGGTGTGCAGATTGCAGTGATGGACAGGCTGGTGGCGGCGTGCGGCACTGTGACACTCTCTGAGACAAATTGTGACACGTTCTGACTGTCTCTGACTCTCTGAGACACACTGTGACACTCACTGAGACACACTGTGACACTCTGACTCCTCTCTGAGGCGCACTGTGACTCTCTCTGACATACTGTGATACATTGAAATACACTGTGACACTCTCTGACTCTCTCTGAGGCACACTGTGACACTCTCTGACAGACTGTGATACACTGAAACACTCTCTGAAACAGACTGTGACACTCTCTGACACAGGCAGAGACACACTGACACTCTCTGACACTCTCTAACACACTGTGACACTCTCTGAGACACACTGTGAGTCTCTGTGACACTCTCCAACACATAGTGAAACTCTCTGAGACACACTGTGACACTCTCTGACACTCTCTGTGACATACTGGGACACTTTCTAGCACATCTGAAACACTCTGTGACACTCTCTGACAGACGGTGACACACAGTGACACGCTCTGACACCGACTGTGACCCTTTCTGACTCTCCCTGACTCTCTGAGACACACTGTGACACTCACTGAGACACACTGTAACACTCTCTGACTCTCTATGAAAATCTCTTAGACACACTGTGACACTCTCTGACTCTCTCTGACACTTTGAGATGCACTGTGACACACTCTGCTCCGATCTGACAATCTCTGAGACACACTGTGACACTCTCTGACTCTCTCTGTGACACTCTCTGACAGACGGTGACACACTGT
>NW_025208239.1:0-8551 GCF_004010195.1 Chiloscyllium plagiosum | reverse complement strand
GTGGTGTGTGGACAGCAGTGAGGGTCAGGCTGGTGGCGGTGTGTGGACGGTGGTGAGGGTCAGGCTAGTTGCGGTGTGAGGGCGTCAGTGAGGGTTAGGCTGAGGGTGGCGGGTGGTGTGTGGACAGCAGTGAGGGTCAGGCTGGTGGCGGTGTGTGGACGGTGGTGAGGGTCAGGCTAGTTGCGGTGTGAGGGCGTCAGTGAGGGTTAGGCTGAGGGTGGCGTGTGGCCGGCGGTGATGGACAGGCTTGCTATGATATTGGACGGCGGTGAGGCTCAGGCTGGGTCGTTGTGTGGATGGCAGTGAGGGACAGGCTGGGGGCTGCGTGTGGACGGCTGTGAGGATAAGGCTAGGGCTGGTATGTGGGCGGCAGTGAGGCTCAGGCTGGAGCATCATTGGACGGCGGTGAGGGTCAGGCTGTGGGTGGTTTGTGTAGAGTGGAGAGTTTCAGGCTGGGGGCGGTGTGTAGACAGCGGTGAGGGTGAGGCTGGGTGCGGTGTGTGGAAGGCAGTGGGGTCCAGGATGGGGGCAGTGTGTGGGTGGCAGTAAGGGTCAGGCTGGAGAGGGTGTGTGGGTGGCGGTGAGGGTCAGGCTGTGGGTAGTGTGTGGGCAGCGGTGAGGTTCAGGCTGAGGCGGTGTTCGACGGTGGTGAGGGTCAGGCTGGGGGCATTGAGTTGACGGTGGTGTGGATCAGGCTGGAGGCGGTGTGTGGACGGCAGTCTGTGTCAGGACGGGGGTGGTATGTGGACGGCGGTGAGAGTCAGTAGGGGTGATGTGTTGACGACAGTGTGTGTCAGGCTGGGGGTGGTATGTTGACGGCGGAGAGGGTCAGGCTGGGAGCAGTGTGTCGACGGTGGTGAGCATCAGGCTTGGGGTGAAGTTGAACAGCAGTGAGGGTCAGGCTGCGGGATGGTGTTTGTGGACGGCGGTGAGGTTCAGGGTGGGGGCGATTTTGAACAGCAGTGAGGGACAGGTTGGGGGCAGTGTTGAATGGCAATGAGTTTTAAGGGTGAGGCTGGGGGCGGTGTGTGGATGGCAGTGATGGTCGGTTTGGGGGCAGTGTTAGACAGCGGTGAGGGTCAGTCTGGGTGCGGTGTGTGGTCGGCGGTGGGGTTCAGACTGGGGGCAGTGTGTGGATGGCGGTGAGGGTCAGGCTGGGGGTGGTGTGTGGATGGCTGTGAGGGTCAGGCTGTGGGCGGTGTGTGGATGGTGATGAGGGAGAGGCTGCTGACTGTGTTGGACAGCGGTGAGGGACAGGCTGGTGGTGGTGTGTTGATGGTAGTGAGGGTCAGGCAGGGGTGGTGCTGGACGGCGGTGAGATTCAGCCTGGGGACGGTGTGTTGACAGCAATGAGGGTCAGGCTGGGGGTGGTATGTGGATGGCATTGAGGGACAGGCTGGGGGCTGCGTGTGGATGGCATTGAGGGTCAGGCCGGGGGCTGTGTGTGGACGGCGGTGATGGACAGGCTGGGGGCGGTGTGTGGACAGCAGTGAGCGTCAGGCTTGGGTCATTGTTGGACGGTGGTGAGCATCAGGCTCGGGGCGGTGTGTGAGCGGTGGTGAGGGTCTGGCTTGGGGCGTTGCGTGTTCTTGGTGAGGGTCATGATGTGGGTGGTGTGTGGACAGCAGTGAGGATAAAGCTGGGGGCAGTGTGTGGGCGGTCGTGCGGGTCAGACTTGCGGCAGGAATGGATGGTGGTGGTGTCAGGCTGGGGACGGTTGGTGGACAGTGGTGAGGGTCAGGCTGGGGTCGGCGTGTATACGGCAGTGAAGGTCAGGCTGGGGTGATGTGTGGATGGTGGAGAGTGTAAGGCTGGGGGCGGTGTGTAGACACCAGTGAGGATCAGTCTGGGTGCGGTGTGTGGACGGCGGTGGGGTTCAGGCTGGGGGCGCTGTGTGAACTGCAGTGAGGGTCAGGCTAGGGCAGTATTGGACGGCAGCGAGGGTCAAGCTTATTGCAGTGTTGGACAGTGGGGTGTTCAGTCTGGGCGGTTGTTTGACGGCAGTGAGGGTTAGGCTGTGGGTGGTGTGTTCGACCTCGATGAGGGTCATGCTGGGGAGTGTGTGGCCGGTGGTGAGGGTCAGGCTGGTGTCATTGTTGGACGGCAGTGAGGGTCAGGTTGGAGATGGTGTGTGGGTAGTGGGGAGGGTTAGGCTTGGGGCGGAGTATGGGCGGTGGTGAGGGTCATGCTCGGGACTTTGTGGAGTTAAGTTTGTTGCATTGGATCAATGAATATTATTTGTGAACGGTGGTGAGGGTCAGACTGCGGGTGGTGTGTGGATGTCGGTGAGGGTCAGGCTGAGGACAGTGTATGGATTGCCCTGAGTGTCTGGCTGGGGGCAGTGTTGGATGGCAGTCAGTGTCACACTGATGGTGGTGCGTGTACAGCGGTGAGGGTGTGGCTGGGTGCGGGATGTCGACGTCGGTGAGGGTCCGGCTGGGGTCATTGAAAGGACATTGGTGAGGGTCAGGCTGGGGGCAGCGTGTGGACGGCAGTGAGGGTCAGGCTGCGGGCGGTGTTTGGACGGCGGTGAGGGACAGGCTGGAGGTGTCGTGTGGACGGCGGTCAGAGAGAGAGTCAGAGATAGTCACAGTGTGTCACAGTGTGTCTCAGAGTCTCAGTGAGAGACAGAGTGTGTCTCCCTCTGGCTCTCTGAGACACACTGTGACACTCTGTGACTCTGTGACTTTGAGACACACTGTGGCATTCGCAGACCCTCACTGACACTCTTTGAGACACAATGTGACACTCTCTGACAGACTGTGACAGACTGTGGCACTCCCTGACACACTGTACCACTCTCTGACCGACTGTGACATACTCTGACACATGGTGAAATTCTCTGTGACATTGTAACACTCTTTAAGATACACTGTGACACTCTCTGACTATCTCTGAGTCACACTATGATTCTCTCTAAGACCATGACACACAATGACTTTCTCTGACAATCTCTGAGGCATATTGTGACACTCTGACACTCTCTTAGACACACAGTGACACTATCTGACTCTCTGAGACACACTGTGACACTCTCTGACTCTGTGAGACACACTGTGACACAATGTGACACTCTCTGACAGTCTCTGAGAAACATTGTGACACTTACTGACTCTGTCACTCTCTGAGACACACTGTAACACTCTCTGACAGACTGTGACCCTCTCTGAAACAAACACTGACCCCCTCTGACTCTCTGAGACACAGTACGATTCACTGTGACACTCTCTGACTCTCTCTGACACACTCTGAAATACACTGTAACCTTCTCTTACAGACTGTGACACACTGTTACATTCTCTGATACACAGTATGAGACTCTCTGTGACACACAGTGGAACTCTCTGACCCACTCAGACACTCTCTGTGACACATTGTGACACTCTCTGACAGACTGTGACACACTATGACACTCTCTTAGACACACTGTGACACTGTCTGACTCTCTCTGACTATCTCTGAGTCACACGATGATCCTCTCTAACATTCTCTGTCTTTCTCTGACACCCTCTGAGGCAAACTGTGACATTCTCTGACAGACTGTGACACACTGTGACGCACTCTGACTCTCTCTGAGGCAGACTGTAACCCTCTCTGACGCTCTCTGACACTCTCTCAGACACACGGTGACACTCTCTGACTCTCTCTGAAACACATTGTGACACTCACTGACAGACTGTGATACACTGTGACACTCTCTGACACTCTCTTAGACACACGGTGACACCCTCTGACACTCTCTGACTCTCTCTGAAACATACTGTGACACTCACTGACAGACTGTGATACACTGTGACACTCTCTGACACTCTCTTAGACACACAGTGACATCCTCTGACTCTCTCTGACAATCTGAGACACACTGTGACACTCTCTGACAGACTGTGACAATCTCTGACACACCGTGACATATTCTGAGATACTGTGATGCTCTCTGTGACACTGTGACACATTCCGTCTCTCTCTGATTCCCTGAGGCACACTTCGACACTCTCTGACACACTGTGACACTGACTGACTGTGACACTCCCTGACACACGATGACATTCTCTGAGACATTGTGACACTCTCTGAGACACACTGTGACACTTTCTGACTCTCTCTGACTCTCTGGGACACACTGTGACACTTTCTGAGACGCACTGTAACACTCTCTAACAGGCTGTGACACACTGTGACACACTCTGTCTCTCACTGAGACTCTGAGACACACTGTGACACACTGTGACTATCTCTGACTCTCTCTCTGACACTCTCCGAAACACAATGTGACACTCTCTGACAGACTGTGACACTCCCTGACACACTGTGGGCGGCACGGTGGCACAGTGGTTAGTATTGCTGCCTCACAGCGCCAGAGACCCGGGTTCAACTCCCGCCTCAGGCGACTCTCTGTGTGGAGTTTGCACATTCACCCCGTGGCTGCGTGGGTTTCCTCCGGATGCTCCGGTTTCCTCTCAAAATCCAAAAATGTGCAGGTTAAGTGAATTGGCCATGCTAAATTACTCGTAGTGTTAGTTGAATGGGTAAACGTAGGAGTATGGGTCTGGGTGGTATACGCTTCGGCGGGTCGGTGTGGACTTGTTGGGCCGAAGGGCCTGTTTCCACACTGTAAGTAATATAATCTAATCTAATATTGTAACACTCACTGACCGACTGTGATACATTCCGATGCATGGTGAAATTCTCTGTGACACTGTGACACTCACTGAGACGCAAAGTGACACTCTCTGACTCTCTCCGAAACTCCATTAGACACACTGTGACACTCTCTCACAGACTGTGGCCCTTTCTGAGCCAAATACTGACTCTCTCTGACTCTCTCTGAGGCACAGTATGACACACTGAGACACTTTCTGACTCTCTCTGACTCTCTGAGACACACTGTCATCCTCTCTTAGACAAACTGTGACACATTCTTACTCTTCTGACACTCTCTGAGGCACACTGTGCCACTCTCTGACAGACTGTGTCACACTGAGATACTCTCAAAGACAGATTGCGACACTTTCTGACTCTCTTTCTCTCTGACTCTCTGAGACACACTGTGACACTCACTGAGACACAATCTGACACACTCCGACTCCCTCTCTGAAACTTTCAAACACACTGTGATACTCTCTGACTCTATATGACACTCTCTCAGATGCACCGTGACACTCTCTGACTTTCTCTGACATTTTGAGATTAACTGTGACATTCTCTGATCCTATCTGATACTCTCTGTGATACACTGTAACACTCTCTCTGAAACACATTGTGACACTTGCTGACAGATTGTAACACTTTCTGACTCTCCCTGAATTTCTGAGACACACTGTGACACTCTCTGACTCTCTCTGAAACTCTCTGTGGCAATCTCTGACACACGCTAAGATACACTGTAACACTCTCTGGCACTTTCTCAAACACACTGCGACTCTCTGATCCTATCTGACACTCTCTGAGACAGACCGTTACACTTTCTGACTCTCTCTGAGACACACTGTGGCACTCTCTGAAACTTTCTGTGGCACTCTCTGACACACGCTGAGATACACTTTGACACTCTCTGACTCTCTCTGAAACTCTCTGTGACACTCTCTGACATACGCTTAGACAGACTGTGACACTCTCTGGCACTTTCTCCAACACACTGCGACACTCTCTGATCCTATCTGACACTCACTGAGACAGACTGTGACACTTTCTGACTCTGTCTGACTCTCTGAGACACACTGTGACATTCACTGAGAGACACTGTGACACGCTCTGACTTTCTCTGAGGCGGACTTTGACACTCTCTGAAAGGCTATCATCCACTGAAACACACTGTGACACTCTCTGACAGTCTGTGATACACTGAAACACTCTCTGAGAGACTGTGACAGACTGTAACACTCTCTGAGACACACTGTGAACTCTCTGACATTCTCTGAAACACACTGTGACACTCTCTGACAGACTGTGACACATTGTGACACTCTCTGACACTCTCTGAAAAACACTGTGACATTCTCTGACACAGGCCGAGACACATTGTCACACTTTATGTCGGACTGTGACACACAGAAACACTCTCTGAGAGACTGTGATAGACTGTGACACTCTCTGAGACACATTGTGACACTCTCTGACACTCTCTGAAACACACTGTGACACGCTCTGACAAAGGCAGAGACACACTGTGACACCCTCTGACAGACTGTGACACAATGTGACACTCTCTGACACTCTCTGAAACACACTGTGACACTCTCTGACAGACTGTGACACACTGAAACAGTCTCCGAGAGTCTGTAGCAGACTGTGACACTCTGAGACACATATTGACATATTGACACATTGTGACACTCTCTGACACTCTCTGAAAAATACTGTGACATTCTCTGACACAGGCCGAGACACATTGTCACACTTTATGTCGGACTGTGACACACAGAAACACTCTCTGAGAGACTGTGATAGACTGTGACACTCTCTGAGACACATTGTGACACTCTCTGACACTCTCTGAAACACACTGTGACACTCTCTGACACAGGCAAAGACACACTATGACACTCTATGACAGACTGTGACACAATGTGACACTCTCTGACACTCTCTGAAAAATACTGTGACACACTCTGACACAGGCAGAGACACACTGCGACACAATGTGACACTCTCGGGCACTCTGAAACACACTATGACAGTCTCTGACACTCTCCAACACACTGTGACGCTCTCTGAGACACACTGTGACACTCGCTGACACTCTCTGTGACATACTGTGACACTTTCCAGCACATCTGAAACATTCTGTGACACACTCTCTGACAGACGGAGACACTCCCTGACTCTCTGAGACAGACTGTGACACTCTCTGACAGACTGTGACACACTGAAGCACTATCTGACTCTCTCTGGCACTCTGAGGCACACTGTGGCACTCTCTGACTCTCTCTGAAACACACTGTTACACTCTCTGAGAGACTGTGACACAGTGTGCCGCTGTCTGAGACACACTGTGACACTCTCTGACTCTCTCTGACACGCTCTCAGACACACTGTAACACTCTCTGACTCTATCTGACACTTTGAGATGCACTGTGGCACTCTCTGATCCTATCTGGCAATCTCTGAAACACACTGTGACATTCTCTAACACAGGCAGGGACACACTGTGACATTGTCTGATACTCTGCAACACACTGTGACACTCTCTGACGCACACTGTGACACTCTCCGACACTCTCTGTGACATACTGTGACACTTTCTAGCACATCTGAAACACTCTGTGACACTCTCTGACAGACGGTGACACACTGTGACACTCTGACACCGTCAATGACACTTTCTGACTCTCCCTGGCTCTCTGAGACACACTGTGAACTCACTGAGACACAAACTGACACTATCTGACTCTCTCTGCAACTCTCTTAGACACTCTGTGACACTCTCTGACTCTCTCTCTGACACTCTCTCAGACACACTGTAACACTCTCTGACTCTCTCTGAAACAGACTGTGGCACTCGCTGACAGATTGTGACACTTTATGACTCTCCCTGAATCTCTGAAACACACTGTGACACTCTCGGACTCTCTCTGAAACTCTTTGTGGCACTTTCTGACACTGTCTGAGACACAATGTGACACTCGCTGCAACACTCTGTGACACTCTCTGACAGACGGTAACACACTGTGACACTCTGACACCGACAATGACACTTTCTGACTCTCCCTGGCTCTCTGAGACACACTGTGAACTCACTGAGACACAAACTGACACTATCTGACTCTCTCTGCAACTCTCTTAGACACACTGTGACACTCTCTGACTCTCTCTCTGACACTCTCTCAGACACACTGTAACACTCTCTGACTCTCTCTGAAACAGACTGTGGCACTCGCTGACAGATTGTGACACTTTATGACTCTCCCTGAATCTCTGAAACACACTGTGACACTCTTGGACTCTCTCTGAAACTCTCTGTGGCACTTTCTGACACTGTCTGAGACACAATGTGACACTCGCTGAGACACACTGTGACACTCTCTGAGACACACTGTGACACTTGCTGTCTCTCTCTGATTCTCTGAGACACTCGGTCACTCTCTGAGACACTGTGTCACTCTCTGACACTCTCTGAGACACAATGTGACTCTTTCTGACACACTAAGATTCATTGTGACGCTCTCTGACACTCTCTGAGACAATGTGACTCTCTCTGACACACTAAGATTCACTGTGACGCTCTCTGACACTCTCTGAGAAACACTGTGACACCTCTAACAGACTGTGACAATTTCTGAGACACAGCATGACACTCTCTGACCTACAGTGACACTCTCTGACACACGGTGATATTTTCTGCGACACTGCAACACTCTCTGAGACACACTGTGACACTTTCAGTCTCTCTCTGACTCCCTGAGACACACTGTCACACTCTCTGAAATAGACTGTGACAATCTGACTGTCTCTGACTCTCTCTGGGGCACAGTATGACATACTGTGACACTCTCTGACTTATTCTGACACTCTCTGAGACACACTATGACACTCTCGGACACTCCCTGAGACA
>NW_025208238.1:0-14215 GCF_004010195.1 Chiloscyllium plagiosum | reverse complement strand
GTCAATGAGGTACATCCCTGTGTGCAGTCAATGAAGTACATCCCTGTGCACAGTCAATGAGGTACATTCCTGTGTGCAGTCAATGAGATACATCCCTGTGCTTTGTCAATAGGGTACATCCCTGTGCGTAGGTAATGGTGTACAGCCCTGTGTGCAGTCAATGAAATACATCCCTGTGTGCAGTCAGTGGGGTACATCCCTGTGTGCAGTCAATGGGGTACATTCCTGTGCGCAGTCAATGGGGTACATCCCTGTGTGCAGTCAATGAGGTACATCCCTGTGTGCAGTCAATAGGGTACATCCCTGTGTGCAGTCAATGAGGTACATCCCTGTGTGCAGTCAATAGGGTACATCCCTGTGCGCAGTCAGTGGGGTACATCCCTATGTGCAGTCAATGAGGTACATCGCTGTGCGCAGTCAATGAGGTACATCCCTGTGTGCAGTCAGTGGGGTATCCCTGTGCGCAGTCAATGGGGAACATCCCTGTGCGCAGTCAATGGGGTACATCCCTGTGCGCAGTCAATGAAGTACATCCCTGCACGCAGACGGTGGGGTATCCCTGTGCGCAGTCAATGAGATACATCCCTGCGCGCAGTCAATGAGATACATCCCTGCGCGCAGTCAATGAGATACATCCCTGTGCGCAGTCAATGAGGTACATCCCTGTGCGTAGTCAATGAGGTACATCCCTGTGTGCAGTCAATGGGGTACATCCCTGTGTGCAGTCAATGAGGTATATCCCTGTGCGCAGTCAATGGGGTACATTCCTGTGCGCAGTCAATGAGGTGCATCCCTGTGCGCAGTCAATGAGATACATCCCTGTGTGCAGTCAATGGGGTACATCCCTGTGCGCAGTCAATGAGGTACATTCCTGTGTGCAGTCAATGAGATACATCCCTGTGCTTTGTCAATAGGGTACATCCCTGTGCGTAGGTAATGGGGTACATCTCTGTGTGCAATCAATGAGGTACATCCCTGTGCGCAGTCAATGAGATACATCCCTGTGCGCAGTCAATGGGGTACATCCCTGTGCGCAGTCAATGAGATACATCCCTGTGTGCAGTCAATGAGGTACATCCCTGTGCGCAGTCAATGAGATACATCCCTGTGTGCAGTCAATGAGGTACATCCCTGTGCGCAGTCAATGAGATACATCCCTGTGCGCAGTCAATGAGGTACATCCCTGTGCGTAGTCAATGAGGTACATCCCTGTGCGCAGTCAGCGGGGTACATCCCTGTGTGCAGTCAATGGGGTACATTCCTGTGCAGTCAATGAGGTACATCCCTGTGTGCAGTCAATAGGGTACATCCCTGTGTGCAGTCAATGAGGTACATCCCTGTGTGCAGTCAATAGGGTACATTCCTGTGCGCAGTCAATGGGGTACATCCCTATGTGCAGTCAATGAGGTACATCCCTGTGTGCAGTCAATGAGGTACATCCCTGTGCGCAGTCAATGAGGTACATCCCTGTGTGCAGTCAATGAGGTACATCCCTGTGCGCAGTTAATGATGTACATCCCTGTGCGCTGTTAATTAAGTACATCCCTGTGTGCAGTCAATGGGGTATATCCCTGTGTGCAGTCAATGAGGTACATCCCTGTGCGCAGTTAATGATGTACATCCCTGTGCGCTGTTAATTAAGTACATCCCTGTGTGCAGTCAATGGGGTATATCCCTGTGTGCAGTCAATGAGGTACATCCCTGTGCGTAGTCAATGAGGTACATTCCTGTGTGCAGTCAATGGGGTACATCCCTGTGTGCAGTCAATGAGGTACATCCCTGCGCGCAGTCAATGAGGTAAATCCCTGTGCGCAGTCAATGAGGCACATCGCTGCGCGCAGTCAGTGGGGTATCCCTGTGTGCAGTCAATGAGGTTGATCCCTGTGCGCAGTCAATGAGGTTGATCCCTGTGCGCAGTCAATGAGGTACATCCCTGTGCGCAGTCAGTGGGGTATCCCTGTGCGCAGTCAATGGGGTACATCCCTGTGCGCAGTCAATGAAGTACATCCCTGCGCGCAGACAGTGGGGTATCTCTGTGCGCAGTCAATGAGGTACATCCCTGCGCGCAGTCAATGAGGTACATCCCTGTGCGCAGTCAATGAGGTACATCCCTGTGCGCAGTCAATGGGGTACATCCCTGTGCGCAATCAATGAGGTACATCTCTGTGCGCCGTCAATGGGGTTCATCCCTGTGTGCGCAGTCAATAGGGTACGTCCCCATGCTCTGTCAATGGGGTACATCCCTGTGCGCAGTCAATGAGGTACATCCCTGTGCACAATGAGGTACATCCCTGGGCGCAGTCAATGAGGTACATCCCTGGGTGCAATCAATGAGGTACATAATTGCGCTCGACTGGGGTGTGTCACCGTGCACTGTCACTGGGGTGTGTCAGCGTGCGCTGTCACTGGGGTGTGTCACCGTGCACTGTCACTGAGGAGTGTCACCGTGCGCTGTCACTGGGGAGTGTCACTGTGCACTGTGACTGGGGTGTGTCAGCGTGCGCTGTCACTGGGGAGTGTCACCGTGCACTGTCACTGGGGTGTGTCTCCATGCAATGTCACTGGGGTGTGTCACCGTGCGCTGTCGCTGGGGTGTGTCACCGTGCACTGTTACTGGAGAGTGTCACCGTGCACTGTTACTGGGGATTGTCAGCGTGCACTGTCACTGGGGTGTGTCAGCATGCACTGTCACTGGGGTGTGTCTCCGTGCAATGTCACTGGGGAGTGTCACTGTGCGCTGTCACTGGAGAGTGTCACCGTGCACTGTTACTGGGGATTGTCACCGTGCACTGTCACTGGGGTGTCAGCGTGCGCTGTCACTGGGGAGTGTCACTGGGGAGTGTCACCGTACACTGTTACTGGGGAGTGTCACCGTGCACTGTCACTGGGATGTGTCAGCGTGCGCTGTCACTGGGGAGTGTCATTGTGCACTGTGACTGGGGTGTGTCAGCGTGCGCTGTCACTGGGGTGTGTCAGCGTGCACTGTCACTGGTGTGTGTCACCGTGCACTGTCACTGGGGAGTGTCACCGTGCACTGTCACTGGGGTGTGTCAGCGTGCACTGTCACTGGGGTGTGTCTCCGTGCACTGTCACTGAGGAGTGTCACCGTGCGCTGTCACTGGGGAGTGTCACTGTGCACTGTGACTGGAGTGTGTCAGCGTGCACTGTCACTGGGGAGTGTCACCGTGCACTGTCACTGGGGAGTGTCACTGTGCACTGTCACTGGGGTGTGTCTCCGTGCAATGTCACTGGGGTGTGTCACCGTGCACTGTCGCTGGGGTGTGTCACTGTGCACTGTCACTGGGGTGTGTCTCCATGCACTGTGACTGGGGAGTGTCGCCGTGCGCTGTCACTGGGGAGTGTCAGCGTGCACTGTCACTGGGGTGTGTCAGCGTGCGCTGTCACTGGGGTGTGTCACCGTACAGTGTCACTGGGGAGTGTCACCGTGCACTGTCACTGGGGTGTGTCAGCGTGCACTGTCACTGGGGTGTGTCACTGTGCACTGTCACTGGGGAGTGTCACTGTACACTGTGACTGGGGTGTTACCGTGCACTGTCACTGGGGAGTGTCACTGTGCACTGTCTCTGGGGTGTGTTACCGTGAACTGTGACTGGGGTGTGTTACCGTGCACTGTCACTGGGGAGTGTCACCGTGCACTGTCACTGGGGTGTGTCACCGTGCGCTGTCACTGGGGAGTGTCACTGTGCACTGTCACTGGGGTGTGTCAGCGTGCGCTGTCACTGGGGAGTGTCACTGTGCACTGTCACTGGGGTGTGTCAGCGTGCGCTGTCACTGGGGAGTGTCACTGTGCACTGTCACTGGGGTGTGTCAGCGTGCGCTGTCACTGGGGAGTGTCACTGTGCACTGTGACTGGGATGTGTCAGCGTGCACTGTCACTGGGGAGTGTCACAGTGCACTGTTACTGGGGATTGTCACCGTGCACTGTCACTGGGGTGTGTCAGCGTGCGCTGTCACTGGGGGGTGTCACTGGGGAGTGTCACCGTACACTGTTACTGGGGAGTGTCACCGTGCACTGTCACTGGGGTGTGTTACCGTGCACTGTCACTGGGGAGTGTCACTGTGCACTGTGACTGGGATGCGTCAGCCTGCGCTGTCACTGGGGAGTGTCACTGTGCACTGTCACTGGGATGTGTCAGCGTGCACTGTCACAGGGAAGTGTCACCGTGCACTGTCACTGGGGTGTGTCAGCGTGCACTGTCACTGGAGAGTGTCACTGTGCACTGTCACTGGGGTTTGTCAGTGTGCACTGTCACTGGGGAGTGTCAGTATGTGCTGTCACTGGGGAGTGTCACCGTGCACTGTTACTGGAGAGTGTCACCGTGCACTGTTACTGGGGTTTGTCACCGTGCACTGTAACTGGGGTGTGTCAGCGTGCGCTGTCACTGGGGAGTGTCACTGTGCACTGTCACTGGGGTTTGTCACCGTGCACTGTCACTGGGGAGTGTCACTGTGCACTGTCACTGGGATGTGTCAGCGTGCACTGTCACGGGGGAGTGTCACCGTGCACTGTCACTGGGTGTGTCAGCGTGCACTGTTACTGGAGAGTGTCACTGTGCACTGTCACGGGGGAGTGTCAGCGTGCACTGTCACTGGGTGTGTCAGCGTGCACTGTCACTGGAGAGTGTCACTGTGCACTGTCACTGGGGTTTGTCAGCGTGCACTGTCACTGGGGAGTGTCAGTGTGCACTGTCACTGGGGAGTGTCACCGTGCACTGTCACTGGGGTTTGTCACTGTGCACTGTCACGGGGGAGTGTCACTGTGCACTGTCACTGTGATGTGTCAGCGTGCACTGTCACGGGGGAGTGTCACCGTGCACTGTCACTGGGTGTGTCAGCGTGCACTGTCACTGGAGAGTGTCACTGTGCACTGTCACTGGGGTTTGTCAACGTGCACTGTCACTGGGGAGTGTCAGTGTGCACTGTCACTGGGGAGGGTCACTGTGCACTGTCACTGGGGTGTGTCAGCGTGCACTGTCACTGGAGAGTGTCACTGTGCGCTGTCACTGGGGAGTGTCACCGTGCACTGTTACTGGAGAGTGTCACCGTGCACTGTTACTGGGGATTGTCACCGCGCACTGTCACTGGGGTGTGTCAGCGTGCGCTGTCACTGGGGAGTGTCACTGGGGAGTGTCACCGTACACTGTTACTGGGGAGTGTCACCGTGCACTGTCACTGGGATGTGTCAGCGTGCGCTGTCACTGGGGAGTGTCACTGTGCACTGTTACTGCGGTGTGTCAGCGTGCACTGTCACTGGGTAGTGTCACCATGCACTGTCACTGGGATGTTGTCAGCATGCGCTGTCAGTGGTGTGTGGTGTATGGTGTGACAGTGCTGTGCGATGTGACAGTGGTGTATGGTGTGATAGTGCTGTGCGGTGTGACAGAGCTGTGCGGTGTTATATTGCTGTGCGGTGTGACAGTGTTGTGCGGTGTGATAGTGTTGTGTGGTGTGATAGTGCTGTGCGGTGTGGTATTGCTGTATGGTATTATATTGCTGTGTGGTGTGACAGTGCTGTGCGGTGTGACAGCGCTTTATGGTGTGACAGTGCTGTGCAGTGTGGCAGTACTGTGCCGTGTGACATTGCTGTGCGGTGTGATATTGTTGTGCGGTGTGACAGTGCTGTACCATGTGACATTGCTGGGCGGTGTGATATTCCTGTGCGGTGAGACAGTGCTGTGCGGTGTGTCTGTGCGGTGCGGTGTGACAGTGCTGTGCGGTGTGATTGTGCTGTGCAGTGTGGAAGTGCTGTGTGGTGTGACAGTGTTCTGCGGTGTGATTTTGCTGTATGGTGTGACAGTGCTCTGCAGTGTGATATTCCTGTGCTGTGTGATATTGCTGTACGGTGTGATATTGCTGTACGGTGTGATATTGCTGTGCGGTGTGATATTGCTGTGCGGTGTGTTCGTGTAGTACGGTTTGATATTGCAGTGTGGTGTGATATTACTGTGTGGTGTGATATTGCTGTGCGGTGTGACAGTGCTGTGCGGTGTGTTCGTGTAGTATGGTTTGATATTGCAGTGCGGTGTGATATTCCTGCGCCTTGTGACAGTGCTATGTGGTGTGATATTGCTGCGCGATGGGATATTGCTGTGCGGTGTGACAGTGCTGTGCGGTGTGACATTGCTGTGTGGTATGATAGTGCTGTACGGTGTGATATTGCTGTGCGGTGTGACAGTGCTGTGCGGTGTGACAGTGCTGTGCGATGGGATATTGCTGTGCGGTGTGACAGTGCTGTGCGGTATGACAGTGCTGTGCGGTGTGACAGTGCTGTGAGGTGTGACATTGCTGTGCGATGTGATAGTGCTGTGTGGTGTGATAGTGCTGTATGGAGTGATATTGCTGTGCGGTGTGACATTGCTAAGCAGTGTGACATTGATGTGCGGTGTGACAGTGCTGTGCGGTGTGATATTGCTGTGCGGTGTGACAGTGCTGTGCGGTGTGATATTGCTGTGTGGCGATACATTGCTGTGCGCTGTGATAGTGTTGTACAGTTTCATATTGCTGTGTGGTGTGACTGTGCTGTACGGCGTGACAGTGCTGTGCGCTGTGACAGTGTTTCATATTGCTATGGGGTGTGACTGTGCTGTAGGTTTGACAGTGCTGCGTTGTGTGACAGTGCTTTGTGGTGTGACAGTGCTGTGCGGTGTGATATTCCTGTGCGGTGTGATGCTGCTGTACGGTGTGATAGTGCTGTACGGTGTGATATTGCTGTACGGTGTGATAGTGCTGTACAGTGTGATAGTGCTGTGCGGTGTGATAGTGCGGTGCGGTGTGATATTGCTATGCGCTGTGACAGTGCTGTGCGGTGTGACAGTGCTGTGCGGTGTGATAGTGCTGTGTGGTGTGATATTGCTATGCGCTGTGACAGTGCTGTGTGGTGTGACAATGCTGTGCGGTGTGGTGTGATAGTGTTGTACGGTGTGATACTGTTATACGGTGTGACAGTGCTATGCGGTGTGATAGTGCTTTGAGGTGTGACAGGGCTGTGCAATGTGGCAGTGCTGTACAGTGTGACAGTGCTCTGCGGTGTGATATTTCTGTGGGGTGTGATATTGCTGTGCGGTGTGACAGTGCTGTGAGGTGTGATGTGGCAGTGCGGTATGACAGTGCTGTGCAGTGTGATATTGCTGTACAGTGTGACGGCTGTATGGTGTGTTATTGCTGGGCAGTGTGATATTGCTGTACGGTGTGATAGTGTTGTGCGGTGTAATAGTGCTGTGCAGTGTGAGTGTACTGTGTAATTTCTGTACGGTGTGATATTTCTATACAGTATGTGCAATGTGATAGTGCTCTGCGGTTAGATCGTGCTGTATGCTCCGATATTGCTGTGCAGTGTGATATTGCTGTACAGTGTGGTAATGCTGTGCAGTGTAATCATGCTGTATGGTGTGGTAGTGTTGTACGGTGGGATCCTGCTGTAGGTTGTGATAGTGCTGTATGGTGTGATATTGCTGTGAGGTGTTATAGTGCTGCAGGTAATGACAGTGCTGTGACGTGTGATAGTGCTGTGCGGTCTGACAGTGCTGTGTGGTGTGATATTGCTGTGCGGCGTGATATTTCTGTGCGGCGTGATATTTCTGTGCGGTGTGATATTGCTGTTCTGTGTAATTTCTGTACGGTGTGATATTTCTGTACAGTGTGATAGTACTGTGCAGTGTGTTAGTGCTGTGCGGTTAGATCGTGCTGTATGCTCCGATATTGCTGTGCGGTGTGTTATTGCTGTACAATGTGATAATGCTGTGCAGTGTAATCGTGCTGTATGATGTGGTAGTGTTGTACGGTCGGACCCTGCTGTAGGTTGTGATAGTGCTGTATGGTGTGATATTGCTGTGAGGTGTTATAGTGCTGCAGGTAATGACTGCTGTGACGTGTGATAGTGCTGAGCGGTGTGACAGTGCTCTGTTGTGTGATATTGCTATGTGCTGTGACAGTGCTATGCGGTGTGACAGTGCTGTGCGGTGTGGTATTGCTGTGCGGTGTGATATTGCTGTGCGGTGTGAAATTGCTGTGTGGTGTGACAGTGCTGTGCTGTGTGATATTGTTTTGCGGTCTGATATTGCTGTTCGGTGTGATATTGCTGTGCGGTGTGATAGTGCTGTGTGGCGTGACAGTGCTGTATGGTGCGATATTGCTGTGCGGTGTGACAGTGCTATGCGGTGTGACAGTGCTCTGTTGTGTGATAGTGCTGTGCGGTGTGATATTGCTGTATGGTGTGACAGTGCTGTGCGGTGTGATAGTGCTGTGTGGCGTGACAGTGCTGTATGGTGCGATATTGCTGTGCGGTGTGACAGTGCTATGCGGTGTGACAGTGCTCTGTTGTGTGATAGTGCTGTGCGGTGTGATATTGCTGTATGGTGTGACAGTGCTGTGCGGTGTGATAGTGCTGTGCGGCATGATATTCCTGTACGGTGTGATATTTCTGTGCGGTGTGATATTGCTGAGCGGTGTGACAGTGCTGTGCGGTGTGACAGTGCTCTGTTGTGTGATAGTGCTGTGCGGTGTGATATTGCTGTACAGTGTGATAATGCTGTGCAGTGTAATCGTGCTGTATGGTGTGGTCGTGTTGTATGGTGGGATCCTGCTGTAGGTTGTGATAGTGCTGTATGGTGTGATATTGCTGTGAGGTGTTATAGTGCTGCAGGTAATGACAGTGCTGTGCGGTGTGATAGTGCTGTGCGGTGTGATATTGCTCTGTGGTGTGATAGTGCTGCACGGTGTGATAGTGCTGTGCGGTGTGATATTGCTGTATGGTGTGACAGTGCTGTGCGGTGTGATAGTGCTGTGCGGCATGATATTCCTGTACGGTGTGATATTTCTGTGCGGTGTGATATTGCTGTGCGGTGAGAAATTGCTGTGTGGTGTGTCAGTGCTGTGTGGTGTGATAGTGTTGTACGGTGTGACATTGCTATGCAGTGTGATAGTGCTTTGCAGTATGACAGGGCTGTGCGGTGTGATATTTCTGTGCGGTATGATATTGTTGTGTGGTGAGATAGAGCTGTGCGGTGTGATATTGCTGTACTATGTAATTTCTGTACGTTGTGATATTTCTGTACGGTGTGATAGTACTGTGTAATGTGATAGTGCTGTGCGGTGTGATCGTGCTGTACGGTGTGGTCGTGCTGTACGATATGGTCGTGCTGTGCGGTGGGGTCGTGCTGTAGGTTGTGATAGTGCTGTATGGTGTGATATTGCTGGGAGGTGTTAGAGTGCTGCAGGTAATGATACTGCTGTGCAGTGTGATAGTGCTGTGCGGTGTGATAGTGCTGTATGGTGTGATAATGCTGTGCTGTGTGATATTGCTGTATGGTATGATATTGCTGTATGGTGTGACAGTGCTGTGTGGTGAGATATTTCTGTGCGGTGTGATATTGCTGTCTGGTGTAATATTTCTGTGCGGTGTGATATTGCTGTACAGTGTGATAGAACTGTGCGATGTGATATTGCTGTTCTGTGTAATTTCTGTACGGTGTGATATTTCTGTACGGTGTGATAGTACTGTGCAGTGTGTTAGTGCTGTGCGGTTAGATCGTGCAGTGTGATATTGCTGTAGGGTGTAATATTGCTGTGCGGTGTGATCGTGCTGTACAGTGTAATTTCTGTACGGTGTGATATTGCTGTAGGGTGTAATATTGCTGTGCGGTGTGATCGTGCTGTACAGTGTAATTTCTGTACGGTGTGATATTGCTGTAGGGTGTAATATTGCTGTGCGGTGTGATCGTGCTGTACAGTGTAATTTCTGTACGGTGTGATATTGCTGTAGGGTGTAATATTGCTGTGCGGTGTGATCGTGCTGTACAGTGTAATTTCTGTACGGTGTGATATTGCTGTAGGGTGTAATATTGCTGTGCGGTGTGATCGTGCTGTACAGTGTAATTTCTGTACGGTGTGATATTGCTGTAGGGTGTAATATTGCTGTGCGGTGTGATCGTGCTGTACAGTGTAATTTCTGTACGGTGTGATATTGCTGTAGGGTGTAATATTGCTGTGCGGTGTGATCGTGCTGTACAGTGTAATTTCTGTACGGTGTGATATTGCTGTAGGGTGTAATATTGCTGTGCGGTGTGATCGTGCTGTACAGTGTAATTTCTGTACGGTGTGATATTGCTGTAGGGTGTAATATTGCTGTGCGGTGTGATCGTGCTGTACAGTGTAATTTCTGTACGGTGTGATATTGCTGTAGGGTGTAATATTGCTGTGCGGTGTGATCGTGCTGTACAGTGTAATTTCTGTACGGTGTGATATTGCTGTAGGGTGTAATATTGCTGTGCGGTGTGATCGTGCTGTACAGTGTAATTTCTGTACGGTGTGATATTGCTGTAGGGTGTAATATTGCTGTGCGGTGTGATCGTGCTGTACAGTGTAATTTCTGTACGGTGTGATATTGCTGTAGGGTGTAATATTGCTGTGCGGTGTGATCGTGCTGTACAGTGTAATTTCTGTACGGTGTGATATTGCTGTAGGGTGTAATATTGCTGTGCGGTGTGATCGTGCTGTACAGTGTAATTTCTGTACGGTGTGATATTGCTGTAGGGTGTAATATTGCTGTGCGGTGTGATCGTGCTGTACAGTGTAATTTCTGTACGGTGTGATATTGCTGTAGGGTGTAATATTGCTGTGCGGTGTGATCGTGCTGTACAGTGTAATTTCTGTACGGTGTGATATTGCTGTAGGGTGTAATATTGCTGTGCGGTGTGATCGTGCTGTACAGTGTAATTTCTGTACGGTGTGATATTGCTGTAGGGTGTAATATTGCTGTGCGGTGTGATCGTGCTGTACAGTGTAATTTCTGTACGGTGTGATATTGCTGTAGGGTGTAATATTGCTGTGCGGTGTGATCGTGCTGTACAGTGTAATTTCTGTACGGTGTGATATTGCTGTAGGGTGTAATATTGCTGTGCGGTGTGATCGTGCTGTACAGTGTAATTTCTGTACGGTGTGATATTGCTGTAGGGTGTAATATTGCTGTGCGGTGTGATCGTGCTGTACAGTGTAATTTCTGTACGGTGTGATATTGCTGTAGGGTGTAATATTGCTGTGCGGTGTGATCGTGCTGTACAGTGTAATTTCTGTACGGTGTGATATTGCTGTAGGGTGTAATATTGCTGTGCGGTGTGATCGTGCTGTACAGTGTAATTTCTGTACGGTGTGATATTGCTGTAGGGTGTAATATTGCTGTGCGGTGTGATCGTGCTGTACAGTGTAATTTCTGTACGGTGTGATATTGCTGTAGGGTGTAATATTGCTGTGCGGTGTGATCGTGCTGTACAGTGTAATTTCTGTACGGTGTGATATTGCTGTAGGGTGTAATATTGCTGTGCGGTGTGATCGTGCTGTACAGTGTAATTTCTGTACGGTGTGATATTGCTGTAGGGTGTAATATTGCTGTGCGGTGTGATCGTGCTGTACAGTGTAATTTCTGTACGGTGTGATATTGCTGTAGGGTGTAATATTGCTGTGCGGTGTGATCGTGCTGTACAGTGTAATTTCTGTACGGTGTGATATTGCTGTAGGGTGTAATATTGCTGTGCGGTGTGATCGTGCTGTACAGTGTAATTTCTGTACGGTGTGATATTGCTGTAGGGTGTAATATTGCTGTGCGGTGTGATCGTGCTGTACAGTGTAATTTCTGTACGGTGTGATATTGCTGTAGGGTGTAATATTGCTGTGCGGTGTGATCGTGCTGTACAGTGTAATTTCTGTACGGTGTGATATTGCTGTAGGGTGTAATATTGCTGTGCGGTGTGATCGTGCTGTACAGTGTAATTTCTGTACGGTGTGATATTGCTGTAGGGTGTAATATTGCTGTGCGGTGTGATCGTGCTGTACAGTGTAATTTCTGTACGGTGTGATATTGCTGTAGGGTGTAATATTGCTGTGCGGTGTGATCGTGCTGTACAGTGTAATTTCTGTACGGTGTGATATTGCTGTAGGGTGTAATATTGCTGTGCGGTGTGATCGTGCTGTACAGTGTAATTTCTGTACGGTGTGATATTGCTGTAGGGTGTAATATTGCTGTGCGGTGTGATCGTGCTGTACAGTGTAATTTCTGTACGGTGTGATATTGCTGTAGGGTGTAATATTGCTGTGCGGTGTGATCGTGCTGTACAGTGTAATTTCTGTACGGTGTGATATTGCTGTAGGGTGTAATATTGCTGTGCGGTGTGATCGTGCTGTACAGTGTAATTTCTGTACGGTGTGATATTGCTGTAGGGTGTAATATTGCTGTGCGGTGTGATCGTGCTGTACAGTGTAATTTCTGTACGGTGTGATATTGCTGTAGGGTGTAATATTGCTGTGCGGTGTGATCGTGCTGTACAGTGTAATTTCTGTACGGTGTGATATTGCTGTAGGGTGTAATATTGCTGTGCGGTGTGATCGTGCTGTACAGTGTAATTTCTGTACGGTGTGATATTGCTGTAGGGTGTAATATTGCTGTGCGGTGTGATCGTGCTGTACAGTGTAATTTCTGTACGGTGTGATATTGCTGTAGGGTGTAATATTGCTGTGCGGTGTGATCGTGCTGTACAGTGTAATTTCTGTACGGTGTGATATTGCTGTAGGGTGTAATATTGCTGTGCGGTGTGATCGTGCTGTACAGTGTAATTTCTGTACGGTGTGATATTGCTGTAGGGTGTAATATTGCTGTGCGGTGTGATCGTGCTGTACAGTGTAATTTCTGTACGGTGTGATATTGCTGTAGGGTGTAATATTGCTGTGCGGTGTGATCGTGCTGTACAGTGTAATTTCTGTACGGTGTGATATTGCTGTAGGGTGTAATATTGCTGTGCGGTGTGATCGTGCTGTACAGTGTAATTTCTGTGCGGTGTGATAGTACTGTGCAGTGTGATATTGCTGTGCGGTGTGATCGTGCTGAATGGTGGGATCGTGCTGTGTGGTGGGATCGTGCTGTACGGTGGGATCGTGCTGTAGGTTGTGATAGTGCTGTATGGTGTGATATTGCTGTGACGTGTTAGAATGCTGTGCGGTGTGACAGTGCTGTGCGGTGTGGTATTGCTGGGCGGTGTGAAAGTACGGCGTTATATTTCTGTACGGTGTGATATTTCTGTGCGGTGTGATATTGCTGTACGTTGTGATAGTGATGTACGGTGGGATAGTGCTATAAGGTGTAATATAGTTTTGAGGTGTGATAGTGCTGTGCGGTGTGATCGTGCTGTACGGTGTGATGTTGTTGTGCGGTGTGATAGTGCTGTGCGGTGTGATATTGCTGTGCGGTGTGACAGTGCTGTGCGGTGTGATAGTGCTGTGCGGTGTGATATGGCAGTGCGGTGTGCTAATGCTGTTCGGTGTGATATTGCTGTGCAGTATGATATTCCTGTGCGGTGTGATCGTGCTGTACGGTGTGATAGTGCTGTGCGGTGTGATATTCCTATGCAGTGTGATGGTGTTGTACGGTGTGATATTGCTATGTGGTGTGATATTCCTGTACGGCGTGATATTCCTGTGCGGCGTGATATTCCTGTGCGGCATGGCATTGCTGTGCAGTGTGACTGTGCTGTACGGTGTAATTTCTGTACGGAGTGATATTGCTGTATGGTGTGATATTGCTATGCGGTGTGATAGTGCTGTACGGTGTGACAGTGCTGTGTGGTGTGACAGTGCTGTGCTGTGTGATATTGTTTTGCGATGTGATATTGCTGTTCGGTGTGATATTGCTGTGCGGTGTGATAGTACTGTGCGGTGTTATAGTGCTGTGTGGTGTGACAGTGCTTTGCTGTGTGACCAGGCTGTGTGGTGTGACAGTGCTATGCGGTGTGATATTGCTGTACGGTGTAATATTGCTGTGCGCTGTGGTCGTGCTGTACAGTGTAATTTCTGTGCGGTGTGATAGTACTGTGTAGTGTGATATTGCTGTGCGGTGTGATCATGCTGAATGATGGGATAGTGCTGTATGGTGTGACAGTGCTCTGCGGTGTGATATTGCTGTATGGTGTAATATTTCTGTGCGGTGTGATATTGCTGTATGGTGTAATATTGCTGTGCGGTGTGATCGTGCTGTACAGTGTAATATCTGTACGGTGTGATATTGCTGTACGGTTAGACAGTGCTGTGCCGTGTGATCGTGCTGTGCGGTGGGATAGTGCTGTACGGGGGGATCGTGCTGTAGGTTGAGATAGTGCTGTACGGTGTGATATTGCTGTATGGTGTGATAGTACTGTGCGGTGTGATAGTGCTG
>NW_025208237.1:8924-14215 GCF_004010195.1 Chiloscyllium plagiosum | reverse complement strand
CTACAGGCCCAGAAAATAATACCGTCTTATTCCTCTACAAACACTGCCCCGTGTTAAATTAATAATTATGGCTTATATTTTAAGTTTAATCAAGAGACATATCTCAAAAAACATATAATCAAGAAAGAACCCACTCTACTCATTACTGCAGACTTTCTGTAGGCCATAGTTAAAACAATTTATTTATCTGTTTCTGTGCTATGAACTTCACCCAAACAGTTCCTCCAAGATCAGTTGTGAATTTTACTGTTTGTTAATTTTCCCAGGTGCACTCCGATGTCCAGCGATGCGTGAATTCAAACAGCAAAGACAGTAACTGTGCAGGTACACTGCTCTGTCAGTTTCTTTCTCTCTCCGTCTCCTGCAATGACCTCGCCATGTGCTGCCTTTGTCTGTTCTTCTCCCTTTTAAAACTGCTGTTGTTTTGACTTTTTTTTCTCCAAAGTTCCAAAACAATGCAAGAGCATATAAACAGTAATTGCTGCTCCTGGAATTGGAGGAAATCACCTCCAGCACCTAAAATACCTCAAAGAAGGAGCAGCTGTTACAGCCAGAAAGTTTTCCCGTCCTCCATCTTGGATTACCCAGAATCCACATTCCGCCTTGGGACCCTTCAACCACACGGGATCAAAGTGGATTTCAACAGTTCTCTCATTTCCCCTCCACCCACATTACCACAGTCCCAAGCCACCAATTCGACACCGCCTTCCTGACCTGTCCATCACCTTTCCCATCTATCCACTCCACACCCCCTCTCCGACCTATCACCTTCTCCCCCACCTTCATCGACCTATCGCACTCCCACCTTAGCTTCCCCTAACACCACCACTTATCTCTCAGCATCCCCAGCCCACAAGCCTCATTCCTGAAGAAGGATTTATGCCTGAAACATCGATTCTCCTGCTCTGTCGGATGCTGCCTGACCTGCTGCGCTTTTCCAGCACCACACTCTTCGACTCTGATCTCCAGCATCTGCAGTGCTCATTTTCTCCATGTACCTGCTGCCCATGTCCTTCAAGATGGTAGATCTTGTGGGTTTGGAAGGTGCTGATGAAGGATATTTAGTGAATTGCTGCAGTGGATCTTGTAGATGGTACAGAGCATCGATGGTGCAGGGAATGGATGCTTGTGGATGCAGTGACACATTTTGAATCCAGTTCTGAGGATTGGTCACTGGACAGGAAGCGTATAATCCACAGATGCTGCCAGACTTGATTAGCCTCAATCTGCTGACCAACTCACATTTCTCATCGTCTCACACTGCTCATTGCCCTAACTCTGCTCATCACCCTCACACTGCTCATCGTCACATAATGCTTATCGTCTCACACTGTTCATCGTAGCACACTGCTCATCACCCTCACACTGCTCGTCGTCGCACACTGCTCATCACCTCATACTGTTCATCATCTCACACTATTCATCGTCTCACACTGCTCATCACCCTCACACTGCTCATCGCCTCATACTATTCATCACCCTCACACTGCTCATCACCTCACACTGCTCATCCCCTCACACTGCTCATCCCCTCACAGTGTTCATCTCCTCACAGTGTTCATCTCCTCACAGTGTTCATCCCCTCACAGTGTTCATCCCCTCACAGTGTTCATCCCCTCACAGTGTTCATCCCCTCACACTGTTCATCACCTCACACTGTTCATCACCTCACACTGCTGATCACCTCACACTGCTGATCACCTCACACTGCTGATCACCTCAACTGTTCATCCCCTCACAGTGTTCATCGCCTCAGTGTTCATCCGCTCACACTGTTCATCCGCTCACACTGTTCATCCGCTCACACTGGCCATTACCTCAAACTGGCCATTACCTCACACTGGCCATTACCTCACACTGATCATCAGCTCACATTGGTCATCAGCACACACTGCTCGTCAGCTCACACTGTTCGTCTCCTCACACTGCTCATCGTCTCACACTGCTCATCGTCTCACACTGTTCATCACCTCTCACTTTTCATCACCTCACACTGGTTATTGTCTTACACTGCTCATCTCATCACACTGCTCATCGCCTCACACTGCTCATCGCCTCACACTGCTCATCGTCTCACATTGCTCATCCCCTCACACTGCTTGTCACCTGTCTCACACTGCTCATCGCCTCACACTGCTCATCCCCTCACACTGGCCATTACCTCACAATAGCCATTACCTCACACTGTTCATCACCTCTCACTTTTCATCACTTCACATTGGTTATTGTCTTACACTGCTCATCTCATCACACTGCACATCCCCACACACTACTCATCCCCACACACTGCACATCCCCTCACACTGCACATTGCCTCACACTGCTCATCAGCTCACACTGTTCATCATCTCACACTGCTCATCGTCTCACACTGCTCATCGTCTCACACTGCTCATCGTCTCACACTGCTCAGCGTCTCACACTGCTCAGCGTCTCACACTGCTCATCACCTCACACTGCACATCGCCTCACACTTCACACTGCTCATCCCATCACACTGCTCATCCCATCACACTGCTCATCACCTCACACTGTTCATCGTCTCACACTGTTCATCGTCTCACAGTATTCATCGTCTCACACTGCTCATCGTCTCACACTGCTCATCACCCTCACACTGCTCATCGTCTCACACTGCTCATCGTCTCACACTGCTCATCGTCTCACACTGCTCATCACCCTCACACTGCTCATCGTCTCACACTGCTCATCACCCTCACACTGCTCATCGTCTCACACTGCTCATCGTCTCCCACTGCTCATCACCCTCACACTGCTCATCGCCTCACACTGCTCATCGCCTCACACTGCTCATCGCCTCACACTGCTCATCGCCTCACACTGCTCATCGCCTCACACTGCTCATCGCCTCACACTGCTCATCGCCTCACACTGCTCATCGCCTCACACTGCTCATCGCCTCACACTGCTCATCGCCTCACACTGCTCATCGCCTCACACTGCTCATCGCCTCACACTGCTCATCGCCTCACACTGCTCATCGCCTCACACTGCTCATCGCCTCACACTGCTCATCGCCTCACACTGCTCATCGCCTCACACTGCTCATCGCCTCACACTGCTCATCGCCTCACACTGCTCATCGCCTCACACTGCTCATCGCCTCACACTGCTCATCGCCTCACACTGCTCATCGCCTCACACTGCTCATCGCCTCACACTGCTCATCGCCTCACACTGCTCATCGCCTCACACTGCTCATCGCCTCACACTGCTCATCGCCTCACACTGCTCATCGCCTCACACTGCTCATCGCCTCACACTGCTCATCGCCTCACACTGCTCATCGCCTCACACTGCTCATCGCCTCACACTGCTCATCGCCTCACACTGCTCATCGCCTCACACTGCTCATCGATTCACACTGCTCATCGTCTCAAACCGTTCATCCTCTCACACTGCTCATCACCTCACACTGCTCATCACCTCACACTGCTCATCACCTCACACTGCTCATCACCTCACACTGCTCATCACCTCACACTGCTCATCACCTCACACTGCTCATCACCTCACACTGCTCATCACCTCACACTGCTCATCACCTCACACTGCTCATCACCTCACACTGCTCATCACCTCACACTGCTCATCACCTCACACTGCTCATCACCTCACACTGTTCATCACCTCACACTGCTCATCACATCACACTGCTCATCACATCACACTAGTTATCGTCTTACACTGCTCATCCCCTCACACTGCTCATCCCCTCACACTGCTCATCGATTCACACTGCTCATCGTCTCAAACCGTTCATCCTCTCACACTGCTCATCACCTCACACTGCTAATCACTTCACACTGCTCATCACCTCACACTGCTGATTGTCTCACACTGCTCATCGTCTCACACTGCTCATCGTCTCACACTGCTCATCGTCTCACACTGTTCATCACCCTCACACTGCTCACCGTCTCACACTGCTCACCATCCCACACTGCTCAACATCTCAAACTGCTCAACGTCTCACACTGGTCATCGCCTCACACTGGTCATCGCCTCACACTGGTCATCGCCTCACACTGCTCATCGCCTCCCACTGTTCATCGCCTCACACTGTTCATCCACTCACACTGCTCATCAGCTCAGACTGCTCATCCCGTCACACTGCTCATCCCGTCACACTGGACATCACCTCGCACTGGTTATCGTCTTATACTGCTCATCGTCTCACACTGCTCATTGCTTCACACTGCTCATTGTTTCACACTGCTCATCCCCTCACACTGCACATTGCCTCACACTGCTCATCACCTCACACTGGTTATCGTCTTTTAGTGCTCATCGTCTCACACAGCTCATCGTCTCACACAGCTCATCGCCTCACACTGCTCACACTGCTCATCAGCTCACCATCCCGTCACACGGCTCATCCCGTCACACGGCTCATCCCGTCACACGGCTCATCCCGTCACACGGCTCATCCCGTCACACGGCTCATCCCGTCACACGGCTCATCCCGTCACACTGGTCATCACCTCGCACTGGTTATCGTCTTATACTGCTCATCGTCTCACTCTGCTCATCGTCTCACACTGCTCACCGTCTCACACTGCTCACCGTCTCACACTGCTCATCACCTCACACTGCTCATCGCCTCACACTGCTCATCACCTCACACTGCTCATCGCTTCAGTGTTTATCGTCTTACACTGCTCATCCCCTCACACTAGTCTTCACCTCACACTGGTCTTCACCTCACACTGGTCATCGCCTCACACTGATCATCGCCTCACACTGGTCATCGCCTCACACTGGTCATCGCCTCACACTGGTCATCCACTCACACTGGTCATCCACTCACACTGGTCATCCATTCACACTGGTCATCCCCTCATACTGCTCATCCCCTCACACTGCTCATCTCCTCACACTGGTCGTCACCTCACACTGGTCTTCACCTCACACTGGTCTTCACCTCACACTGGTCATCGCCTCACACTGGTCATCGCCTCACACTGGTCATCCACTCACACTGGTCATCCACTCACACTGGTCATCCACTCACACTGGTCATCCACTCACACTGGTCATCCACTCACACTGGTCATCCACTCACACTGGTCATCCACTCACACTGGTCATCCACTCACACTGGTCATCCACTCACACTGGTCATCCATTCACACTGGTCATCCCCTCATACTGCTCATCCCCTCACACTGCTCATCTCCTCACACTGGTCGTCACCTCACACTGGCCGTCACCTCACACTGGCCGTCACCTCACACTGGCCGTCACCTCACACTGGCCGTCACCTCACA
>NW_025208237.1:0-138 GCF_004010195.1 Chiloscyllium plagiosum | reverse complement strand
AATCATTCAGTTGATCGTTATTGCAACAAAAGCTTTATTGTGGAGCTGTCAGTCTTATTTTGTTAATTGGTAAATTTATTTCTTTCCCATTAATCTTTCTTAGATACATGGACAGAGAAACCTGCATTTGGAACCGCA
>NW_025208236.1:8030-14214 GCF_004010195.1 Chiloscyllium plagiosum | reverse complement strand
ATAATGTCTAATATCCTCTTTCATGTACATATCTTCACAGCGCTCAACTCTGATTGGTCAAAAAGCACTCCTTACGCCCACATTGTGACCTATTGATATGAGCAAAAGACATGAACACAAGGGCTCAGGGAAGAGTTACCAGCCCTGACATCAAGGCATCATTTAACTAAGAATGGTATCAGGCAGCCTGAGTAGGATTGCACTTAATGAGAATGAGTTATAAACTTCCCTGGTTAGAGTTATTTAAAGCATAAAGCACAATGATTGTGGTTTGTGTACAAAAATCCATGCAGTCCTGGACTTGTCTGCAAAAGATCCTCAAGGTAGCTTCCTCAGCACAAACATCTTCAGCTGCTTCATAAAGATTAGAAGTGAGGGTGTTCACTGAAGGTCACACAATATTCAGGAAAAATGTCCTCCTTCAGCTCCTGAACTAGTCTGTGTCCATATGCAGCAAGACCTGGACAACATTCAGGCTTGTGCTGTTGCAAGTATTGGTAACATTCATGTAACAGTGCTGCTGGACACTGCACATTTCCACAGGTAAAAGAAGGAGATTATTCAGCTCCTCATGCTGGCTTCACAGGAATATGAGGAAGTCATTCAGCTCAATGAAATTATTGGAGAAGTGTAGAGATCGCCCATTTAGTGCATCCAACGAATTATACAAGAAGAGAAGGAGTCACGTGTTATAGAAGACAGCAGAGCTCCTCAAAAATATTTGAAGGCGTTTGCCTAGACTCTATCAACAATTAAGTGTTCTGATACGGTAATATCTCATAAACATGTACTTGGCAAAAAGGAAAGATTAGACACAGATTCTCAGATGCAGTTCTCCAATCTAGGAGGGAAAACAAATCCACTGAAGCTTCCAACGCTGTGGTGACCCCAATAGCTTCTGATGTTACTGAGAAACCAAAACACTTCCCGTAATGTGGCTGCCAGAACTGCACACAGTAATCTATCTATGGCCTAACCAATGGCATGTTTAACTCATATTATGTCGCCTCGATGAATACACACTATGCCTACAGTCCCGTGTGATTTCTTAACTGGCCATTACACTGTCCAGCCACATTCAGGGATGTGTGGAGAAACACTCTCTGACTTCCCTAGTGTTCTGATATTCATTGAATTCTCCCCTGTCTAGTACCTTCATCCAAAGTGCATCACATCCTATTTATCAGGGTTCCATTCCATCTGCCATTGATCTGACCATCTGACCATTTCACCTGTATCTTCCCGTAACATAAGGCCTTCCTCCTCACTGCCAACCACCTGGCCAATCTTTATGTCAAACACAAAATTCCTTATTACGCTCAGCCCCCACCCTCCACCAACCCCTCCACATTCATATTTACATCATTTATGAATACCACAAATAATTAGATTCACTGCACTTCTCACTGTGGTACACCACCAGACACTGGTCTATCGCTACCACCTTCGCAGTGACTTGGGACCACATAGCTGTTTTCTAGTCCTCTAGCACCTCCCTTGTGTGGTCAGATTCGACTAAAACATTTCGGTCAGGACATTTCCTCTCTTGTCTCCAACAGCATCCTGCGATACAGCTCATCTGGACTTTACATCATCCAAAACCAATAATCCCAACTTGCATCTTATATCAATTTGCTCGAGAGCCTCCCAGTCCATCTTCTTGAATTCTGTACCTGCATCTTCCTTCCCCAAATAAAACAGATGTGAAGCTCTCATGTCACAGTCTATCAATGTTCCCCAGTTTCACATACTGATTACCCCATTGGTTTCGAAACGGGTCCTAATTTTTCCCTGGTTATTCTGTTCAGGTTGATGCTTTTGTAGAACATCTTGGATTCCCCCTAACTTTGCCTGCTGCACTTCTCCATGCCCCTGTATGAGTCAGTCTGCTGTGGGTGAATTTTCTAAGTTTCCCTGAGATCACCTCTCTTTCTTTGAAACAGTACAGAACACAGGCATAATCCCATCCACGCTGCATGCAGCCTGTGCAGAACGCCTTTACTTCGATATTCCAATTTCCGGAAACTGAAAGCCAACTTCACATTTACCTTTCCATTTCCCAAAGTCGCCCCTGAAACACGTTGATTCAATTTTATTTACTGTTCACTTTCTGAACTCTTAAACATCCACCTGAATATCTAACTATATCACATCCAATAGTTCTCCATTGTCTCCCCCTACAAGAAACATCTTCAAACCATTTTTAAAAAAATTTGTCAACACTGATTATTCGGGTGAGATCCAAGATGGCGGCGTTCCAGTAGGCCTGCCCTGCTGAGCTCTGCACCAGAACCCAGACAAAGTGATGCATTCACCCTCTCTTTCTTCCCAATTGTTTTAAAATCGGAGATTTTTGATCCCCAGTATTGCTCTATCCCATTTTAAGTGAGTAACGGAAAATGACTAAGGGAAAAGGACCATGAGGATAACAACTAGCAGGGCACTGCAGCGATCGATATGCCCGCGGCTGTGACGTCAGCCTCTGCGAACGCTCCAGGAGACTTATCTGTGGAGTAGAGCCTGGTCTCGGAGTTCAGAGCCTGCGAGAGAATATTGATTCAGCAATGGAGGAGACCCGAACTAGGTTGGAACTGATCTCAGCTAAGATGCAGAAGCAGGATCAGGAGACTCAGCGTCTCGGGCCGTGCATCGTCGAGGTGGAACAGCGGACCGCGGCATCAGAAACCACGGCAGAATCTCCAGCGGGTCGTGTCCAGCCCTGGAATGGTAAGTAAGGGCCTTAGTAGAGTCGGTCGACGACCTCGAAAATCGGGGCTTTCAGAAGAACATCAGCCTGGTCGGGCTGCCACAATGAGAAGAAGATGGCCAGCTCTTCAACTTCTTTTCGTTTCTCTCACTTACAGCTGAATGAGAAAGTGGGTTTGGGGATGATGGGGGTGGTTACATTTTGTTTCACCCGGACTGCCTGAGGTCAAAGTATGGATGGGACGGATTTAATTTTCTTGTTGTAAGATGCGCGCAACTTTTTAAAACATTGTTTTGCCTGGATTTGGTGAGCGGCTTCAGCTCGGAGGAGCCATGGGAGTTTAATGGGTAATATGTACACCCTCTGCAGGAAGGGGGGATCTCTCGACTTATTTACAGCTCCATATCTTCATTGTGCCAGGCGCTTCAGAACATTTAGTCAAGAGGAAGGATGAAGCTTACATAAGGTTGAGGAGGCAAGGGTTAGGCAGTGCCCTTGAAGGTTGCAAGGTAACCAGGTAGGAAATGAAGAATGAACTCAGGAGGGATAAAAGTGTGCATGATAAAGCCTTGGCGGGTAGAATTAAGGTAAAACCTAAGATGTTCTACACTTACATGAGAAACAAGAGGATGGCCAGAGTGAGGGTAGGGTTGATCAGGATTAGTGGAGGGAACTTGCGCCCGGAGTCGGAGAAGGTAACGAAGGTTCTTAATGAATGGTTGCTTCAGTATTCACTAATCAGAGGGACCTTGACGTTTCTGAGGACAGCATGAAACAGGCGAATATGCTAGAACAGGAGGATGCGTTGAAAAATTTGAGAAACACACGGATAGATAAATGTATTTGGCCAAACAGGATATGCCCGAGGATACTATAGGAAGTGAGAAGAGATTGCTGCGCATTTTGCGATGATCTTTGCATCCTCACTGTCCACTGGAGTCGTGCCTGACGACAGGAGGCTGGCAAAAGTTATTCCCTGGTTCAAGAAAGGGAATAGGGATAACCCTCGGAATTATTCGCTAACCAGTCTTACACCAGGGACGGGCAAAGTATTGGAGAGGATTTGAGAGACAGGATTTATGAATACTTGGAAAATTATAAATGATTAGAGGCAGTCATCATGGCTTTGTGAGGAGCAGGTCATGCCTCATAGATCTTATTGAATTCCTTAAGGATGTGACAAAACACGTTGATGAATTAGAGCAGTGGATGTGGTAAATATGGATTACAACAAGGCGTTTGCTAAAGTTCTCCATGGTAAGCTCATTCACAAAATAAGGAGGCATGGCTTACAGGGAAATCAGGTTGTCTGGATGCAGAATTGGCTGGTCCACAGAAGACAGAAGGTGGTGGTAGGTGGAACAGAGGCAGCTTGGTGACTAGTATGGTGATGTGTTCTGGGACCTCTGCTCTTTTTGATTTTTTTTATAAGAGAACTGGATAACGAATTGGAAGGGTGGGTTCATAGGTTCGCCAATGTCACGAACTTTGGTGGAGTTGGTGGTTAGTATGGAGGGCTGTTGTAGGTAGCAACAGGACATTGACAGAACTGAGCTGATGAGTGACAGATCGAGATACATCTGGTACAGCGGGATCTTGGGATCCATGTCTATAGATCCTCAAAGTTGCCATCCAGGTTGGTGCTGTTGTTTAGAAGGCGTATGACGAGTTGGCTTTCACAGCCGGGGAGATCAGTTTCAGAGCTGTGAGGTTTTGCTGCAGCTCTATAATCCCACTGTTTAACCCACTGTGATGAAGTTGAATGCTGTTCTGCATTGAGAGCTTGTAAGCACTTGTCATATGTCTAGCTAATATTTTCAGAGTTTACTGTACTGAAACTATGTGACATCTGGCTGTGAAACAGATATATTGAGATTTGGTTGCTCTTTTAACAACTATCCGAATTTAACACTCAAGTTTAAATAATGTCCCACTATACTAAACCCATTCAATTTTAAATTTATTGTTTTGCCAACATCAAACCAAGGAGATGAGCTGATGTTGAGGGAATAAAGAGGCGCGCATTTTGAAAGTTAGGCAGAGAGTAACTGCCATCGTGAGAGTCTGCCATGAACAACATTCTCTGTGTAAGATTCATTTTTTGAACGAAATATCCTTGCATTAAAAGACAGAACGTGACCCAGGGAGATATTCAGTGGAAAGAAAGAGCGCATTGGAGACTACAGCCACTCTCTGGTTTATGTAATTTTAATACAGTTTTTCTTTAATTGGAAGAGTATATTGTTAAAGGTGGAGGATGATAACAAACAGTACAGAGAAAGTAAAACGTAGAGTTGTGAATAACTTGTTGTTCAATGCTCACTTTTAGAATTAAGGAAAACATTGATATTATTTCCTGCTAAGTAGTGGAATTTACGAGCTCTCTGTCACTCGACTTTAACAGATTATGAGCGAGGTGAGCTTTTCTGAGTGTTTGGTTTCATTAGCAGAAGGGTTCATCGCCGTGTCATAACACCACACTTGCAATACCGTGTTCTGGTCACCTCATTAAAGGAAAAATGTGGAAGCTATAGAGAGAATGCAGAGAATTATCTATGGAACAGCAGAAAGATTGACACAAGCCACACAAAGAGAGTGGAATATTGAGAAAGTCACCAAGTGAAAAGTAAACACTGGCAGATTCCTGATGTCTATATAAACATCAGTGTGGCAGTGGGTGTAGTGCGTCTGTATTGATGACTGGGTATCTGTGTGTGCATGTGCATCCGTGTATCGATATTTGTCTATGTGTGTTGAAAATGTGTTGCTGGAAAATCGCAGCAGGTCAGGCAGCATCCAAGGAGCAGGAGAATCAATGTTACGGGCATAATCCCTTCTTCAGGAATTTGTCTATGTGCTATTCGATCTGTCTCCGTGTGTGTCTGAGCATCTATATTCACCTCTGTGTGTCTCTGCATGTCTGATTTTGTCACTGTGTGTATCTGCGTATCTGCATTCATCGCTGTGTGCATCTGCATGTCTGTACTTGTCTCTGTGCGTATCTGCATACCTGTATTTATGTATGTGTGCAGCTGCATGTCTGTATTCATCTCTGTGTGTACCAGACTGTCTATATTCACCTCTGTGTGTATCTGCGTGTCTGTATCCATTACTGTGTGTAGCTGTGTGTCTCTATTCGTCTCTGTGTATCTGAATATCTAGAACATTGAACATAGAACAATACAACACAGAACAGGCCCTTCGGCCCACGATGTTGTGCCGAACATTTGTCCCAGCTTAAGCACCCATCCATGTACCTATCCAATTGCCGCTTAAAGGTCACCAAAGATTCTGACTCTACCACTCCCACAGGCAGCGCATTCCATGCCCCCACCACTCTCTGGGTAAAGAATCCACCCCTGACATCTCCCCTATACCTTCCACCCTTCACCTTAAATTTATGTCCCCTTGTAACACTCTGTTGTACCCGGGGAAAAAGTACAACAGAGTGTTACAAGGGGACATAAATTTAAGATG
>NW_025208236.1:0-4871 GCF_004010195.1 Chiloscyllium plagiosum | reverse complement strand
CCCACCTCTCTTCCTACCTATGTCATTGGTGTCAACGTGCGCCACGACTTCTGGCTGCACACCCTCCCCCTTAAGGATTCTGAAGTCACGGTCCGAGACATCTCGGACCCTGGCACCCGGGAGGCAACAAACCATCCGAGAGTCTCGCCCATGCCCACAGAATCGCCTGTCCGTCCCTCTAACTAGAGAGTCTCCTATAACTAGCGCTCTCTTCCTCTCCCCCTTTCGTCAGAGCCAGACTTCACGCCACAGACCCGGTCACTGCAGCTTACCCCTGCTATGCTGTCCCCCCACCAGTATCCAAAGCGGTATACCTATTGTTTAGGGGAATGACTACAGGGGATCCCTGCACTGCCTGCTTCCTCCCCTTCCCACCTCTAACTGTTACCCAGCTACCTCTGTTCTCTGGCGTAACTATGTCCCTGTAGCTTCTATCTGTCACCTTCTCAGCCTCTCGAATAATCCTCAGTTCATCCAACTCCAGTTCCAGTTCCCTAACTCGTTCTGTGAGGAGCAGAATCTGACTGCATTTCCTGCAGATGAAGTCGGCAGGAGTATCGGTGGTCACCCCTACCTCAAACATCCGGCAGGAGGAACATTCCACTGCCTGCGCTGCCATTACTCTACACTTCGTCTCCAAAGCAAGAACACTGAGTAGCTTACCTGTGAACTTTAAAGTTAGGTTAGAGGAGGAAGATGGGAGGGAGGCCCTACTATGTAGAGCCTGGGGTATAGAACACACCCACTCACACCCACACCCACTTACCTTCCCGACCGGCTCTGCGCTCCAACCTCACTTCCGCCAGCTCTGTGTGTGTCAGCGCGTCTGTTTTTGTCTCTGTGTATATCAGTTTATCTGTGTTCAACTCTGTGTGTAAATGTGTAGTTGTATTCGTATCAATTGGTATCTGTGTGACTTTATTCGTCTCTGTGTGTAACTGCGTGTCTATATTTGTCTTTCTGTGTATCTGCGTGTCTATATTTGTCTTTCTGTGTATCTGTGTGTATGTATTTGTCTCTGTGTGCATCTGGCTGTCTGCATTCATCTCTGAATCTGCGTGTCTGTATTCATCTCTATGTGCATCTGTGTGCCTTTATTCATTTCTATGTGCATCTGCCTGCCTGGATGCATCTGTGTGTGTCATTAAATTCGTCTCTGTGTGTATCTGCGAGTCTCTATGTTTATCTGTGTGTCTGTGTTTGTCTCTGTGTGTATATGTTTGTCTGTTTTCATCTCTGTGTGTATCCGTGTGTCTTTATTCGTCTCTGTAGGCATCTGTGTGACTGTATTCGTCTCTGTGTGTATCTGCGTGTTTGTGTTTGTCTCTGTGTATATCTGCATGTCTGTATTCATCTTGCATGTATCTGTGTGTCTCCATCCGTCTCTCTGTCCATCTGCGTGTCTCTGTGTGTATCTGCATGTCTGTATTCATCTTGCGTGTATCTGTGTGTCTCCATCCGTCTCTCTGTCCATCTGCGTGTCTCTGTGTGTATCTGCATGTCTGCATTCCTGTCTGTATCTGCGTGTGTGTATTCGTCTCGATGTCTATCTGCATGCCTGTGTTCATGTGTGAGTATCTGTGTGTCTGTATACATCTCTGTGTTTATCTGCGGGTATGTGTTCATTTCTGTGTGTATTCTTGCGTCTGTATTCATCCCTGTGGGCACCTGTGTGAGTCTATTCGTCTTTGTGTGCATCTGCATGTCTATATTTGTCTCTGTGTGTATCTGCATGCCTGTATTCATCTCGGTATCTGCGTGCATGTATTCATCTCTGCTGTATATCTTCCTGTCTGTATTTGTCTCTGTGTGTACCTGTGTGCCTGTATTTGTTTCTGTGTGTCGCTGCACGTCTGTATTCACCTCTCTGTGCGTCTGTGCATCTGTACTCATCTCTGTGCGTCTGTATTTGTCTCTTTGTGTATTTGCGTGTCTGTTTTCATCTCTGCGTTTTGTCTGCGTGCCTGTATTCGTCTCTGTGTGTCCATGTGCACAGCGGATCTGTCAGCCTCTCCTATGTTTAAAGTGATGCAATGTCCCCCTCTGCTGGCCTTCACACTCCTCTGCGTTGACAGCACCGCAGGGTGACAACCATCAGGGAATTCAGGGAGGGAGGGGGAGGGAGGCAGCTTATAGCGCCATCCAAACTGACAGAACCATCTGCACACGCACACACCCACACTTTGGTATATGGAGGAATGTAATCGTACTGAGGACCTTTAGAGTGTAGGATGTTCATGTAAAGTTATGTCTATGGTCTCTCTGCATGTGGAAGTGATTTGTTTTGAAGATTATTCATGACACAGAGTGCACAAATTAAAGAGTATTTCCACCACAAATGCTTCAAAGCAAGATTGACGGAACCATTTGTAAGTCAATGTAATGAATGTATTTCACGTTCATTATCTTGAAATGTTTTACAATATACTCCGACAAATTATAAATGAGAAAAGATTGAAAAGTCCTGAAATTGACCCAGTGGTGGTGGTAATATCTCAGGAACGATATCGCTTGGTATCAAACGAAACTGCTCTGTGCTTCCAATGACGTTATTTGATAAACCATACAGCCATGCAATGTGAGAGATTGACGGTATCTGATGTCCTCTGAAAGAAACAAACTACTGACACTAGTGCAAAGGCATGGGGAGGCGAGCAGAGGGTGGCATTGTACAACAATAAACTTAACAGGGACAGACGGAGAGGTGTGGGGGTGGTGGTGAGGGGTTGATCTCAATTTCAATGGATTTACCCCAAAAAACGGCAAGACCTCTTCTCACGGAGATACACACTCTCATATACAGACACGTTAAACACACAACATATATACATACAGATATGGACACACAATCAAACACACACACTCCTGCACACAGTTTCTTTAAGATAGAGATGAATAAGGTTTTCATTAATTTGGGAATCAATGATCATTTGGCGAAGGCAGGAGAATGTAGGTGAGAAACATTTCGGCTTTAATCCAATGGTACACCAGATCCAATGGGCTAAGTGGCCTGATTCTGCTCTATTTTCCCATTTTTAGGAGAGAGTCGCTTTAGGCTTCTTGGCAGTGTGGAGGAACAAAGGGATCTTGGGGTCCACGTCTGCAGATTCTTCAAAGTCGCCAAAACCCTCAAGGTGATGGGGCTGTTAAGAATGTGTATGATGTGTTGGCTTTCATAAGCTGGGGGATTGAGTTAAGAGCTGCGAGGTTATGCTGCAGCTGTAGAGGCCTGATTAGACTACACTTGGAATATTGTGTTGAGTTCTGTTCGCCCCATTAAAGAAAGGATTTGGAAGTTTTAGAGAGGATGCAGACGGGAGTTCCCAGAATGTTGCCTGTCCTATAGGACATGTCTTATGAAGAAGGTTTTAGGGAGCTTTAGCTTTTCTTATTAGATTCAAGAAGGATTAATGGTACCTTGATAGAGGTGTGCAAGATGATGAGAGGCACAGATTGAATGGATTAATAGAGTCATTTTCATCGTGTAGAAATGGCTAACACGAGGAAAACATAATTTTAATGTGATTGGAGGAGGGTTTTGGGGAGATGTCAGAGGCAGGTGATTTACACAGGTAGTGATAGGTGCGTGGAATGCACTGCCAACAGTGGTCGTAGAATTAGCTACATTAGGGACATTCGAGTAACTCTTGGATAGGCACATCGATGATAATAGGATGAAGGCTCTGCAGTTTAGTTTAATCTTAGAGTAGGATAAAAGATCGCCACACCATTGAGGGCTGAAGAGCTCTTACTGTGCTGTACTGTTCAATGTTCGCTGTTCTAATTTCTTGAGCTCTTGTGAACATAGTGTATCTGGAATTCCTTTAACTTCAGTGGAGGTTAATCTGGTCAGTATTTGATTGACGAGGGTTAATGGAAATTTGGGGAGGTTTGAGGGGCTGAATGGTCTATATCTGTTCCTAACCGTTGTGTTAAAAGAATAATGGTTGGTTTGAGGGGAACTCATTTTGAGAATAAGGGCATTCCTATTTCAGACTGGGAAAGGGATGTTCCTTTCTCTTTAGGATTGTGTGGTCTGTGGTCTTCTCATGAACAAGGAGCAGTGAAGACTGAGTTAATGAAAACGCTCTAGGCGGAGTTATATAGATCTTTGATGAACAAGAGAATCATTGTTTATTGGAACAGACAGGAAAGGGATGCTTAGTTACCATCTTATCAACAATGAGCATTCTGAATTGTGCAGCAGGCTCGAGGGGCTGAATGGCCACTTGCTACTCTTGCTTCATGTGTTGTTCACTCATTCAACCCCGCGATGCTATTACAGAAGGTGAGGAAGATCGCATTCAGCCATTCAGGATCGATCTGTCCCTCTAAGTAATTATAAAGAAATAGGATGAAGCTCTTTAGCCACTTCAGTACATTATGCAGCGCAAGAGGAGGTCACACCTACTTTCTAGATTGCTACACAGGAACAGAGGAGTCCTGGGTAACTATCAGGAAATAGATAGTCGGGTAAAATGTGTATTTTCAGATTGGAAATCTATAACTTGGTGAAGTGCATCAGAGATCAGTGCAACATCAAAAGCTATATAGAATCTGTCAATGATTTGCGTGTGGGAACTGATTGGATGGAACTCAATTGGCTCAACCACTAAGATTCAATAAGATCTCAAGTGGAGGTAGAGAATCTGTAATGTGAAATAGACAGGGAAGGTTAGTGTGCAAACCTTCAGCAGAAACAGGATAACATGGACTACCGAGGTTTGTGCTGTGGCAGAAGGGTAAAACAACAGTAAACCAATCAAAAGACGAGAGATTACAAAACTCAGTTGTACAAAGGGTAGATACATCACACGGGGTTAGTATGCATATGCAGCAACTAATTAGGAAGGTATTTGGAAAGATTACTG
>NW_025208235.1:13474-14213 GCF_004010195.1 Chiloscyllium plagiosum | reverse complement strand
CAGCCCTGCTGCTCTGTGCCACTCTGGGATAGGGGGGCTGTTGATGTTGGGAATGTATCTGAGCAGGAGAGCTTACCCAGGGAGACCCTGTGCCAATAGGAGCCACTGGCTCCTCACAAAGTAGTCCCAGCTCAGATCACCTGTACAGTATCCAGGCTCCAGTGCTCAGGCAGGCCTGGGTCCAGGCACTGAGTGATGAGGCTCTTCCTCCAAAGGGAGTCAGCTCAGAGCCTGGGAGCCAGTCCCAGGCAGGACTGAGGGAGCAGCTGGATTGTAGAGACAGTGAGTACATTACCATCTCTAATCATGGACAGCTCCTGTCCAAGTCGGTCTGCCTTTCCCTGTCACTCTCCCCCCTCCTCCCCATTCTCCCCCAGCTCTGGAATGGGCAGCTTTGGGAGGGAGGTGTAAAGGGAGAGGAGATTTCCCGTGCAGAGTGTCTCTGAGCTGCGGGCTCTGCTGAAAATGGGCATCTTGCGTAAAGGCGATTCGGGTTAAAACCAGCTGCACTCCTGAATCCGGCTGAGCAGGGGCTCTGCCTCTACTCACACCCCATGGGTCCAGGGGGGATTTCCCGGGAATGAGGGGCAACCCTGGCTCAGTCTGTCTGGCTCTGGCCAGGGTGGGGAGAGGGCAGCGCACTGATGTCCCGGAGCCGCGGGGTAGCTCCCACTGACAGGGCTGGAGGGGGGCAGGAGCGGGCTGGAGGGGGGCAGGAGCGGGCAGGAGCGGGCTGGAG
>NW_025208235.1:1136-8963 GCF_004010195.1 Chiloscyllium plagiosum | reverse complement strand
TGTGTGTGTGTGATGGGGCGTGTGTGTGTGTGAGGGGGCGTGTGTGTGTGTGTGTGAGGGGGCTTGTGTGTGTGTGAGGGGGCTTGTGTGTGTGTGAGGGGGCTTGTGTGTGTGTGAGGGGGCTTGTGTGTGTGTGAGGGGGCTTGTGTGTGTGTGAGGGGGCTTGTGTGTGTGTGAGGGGGCTTGTGTGTGTGTGAGGGGGCTTGTGTGTGTGTGAGGGGGCTTGTGTGTGTGTGAGGGGGCTTGTGTGTGTGTGAGGGGGCTTGTGTGTGTGTGAGGGGGCTTGTGTGTGTGTGAGGGGGCTTGTGTGTGTGTGAGGGGGCTTGTGTGTGTGTGAGGGGGCTTGTGTGTGTGTGAGGGGGCTTGTGTGTGTGTGAGGGGGCTTGTGTGTGTGTGAGGGGGCTTGTGTGTGTGTGAGGGGGCTTGTGTGTGTGTGAGGGGGCTTGTGTGTGTGTGAGGGGGCTTGTGTGTGTGTGAGGGGGCTTGTGTGTGTGTGAGGGGGCTTGTGTGTGTGTGAGGGGGCTTGTGTGTGTGTGAGGGGGCTTGTGTGTGTGTGAGGGGGCTTGTGTGTGTGTGAGGGGGCTTGTGTGTGTGTGAGGGGGCGTGTGTGTGTGGGAGAGGGGATGTGTGTGTGTGTGTGTGTGTGAGAGTGAGAGAGAGGGGGGTGTGCTTCCCCCATCACTTACCTGGACACCATCCTTCTTCACCCAGGCCCGAAGGCCGTCCACGTTCCACGAGGTGATCTTGAGGTCACTGCGGTTGCCGTCCTCGGTCTCCAGCCTGTCTGGCGTGTCCTCAAACACACCGTCCGTCTCAGCATCGCCGCCATCTCCCTTCGCTGCTCTGCCTGGCACCTTCCCCCTGCCACCTCGCCCTTTCTTGGTCACAGCCTCTGGGGGACAGAGAATGGAGACAAGGCTCAGACCGAACTGAAGGGCAGGTTCCGGGCTGAGTCCAGACACTGGGCACTGCCGCAGGGCAACCGCTCCACACCAGGACATCAACAGGACCCAGGAAGGACCGTCACCGACAGGGGAAGAATCTAACCATCACTCAACTCCCCCCCACTATCACCATCCTGGGGGTTCCCATTGAGAGAGAATCTAACCATCGCCCCCTTGACATTCAATGGCGTTACCATCACTGAATCCCCCCTCCCCCCCCGCCCCATTATCAACACCCTGGGGGTTCCCATTGAGAGAGAATCTAACCATCGCCCCCTTGACGGTCAATGGCGTTACCATCACTGAATCCCCCCTCTCCCCACTATCACCATCCTGGGGGTTACCACTGAGAGAGAATCTAACCATCGCCCCCTTGACGTTCAATGGCGTTACCATCATTGAACCCCCCCCTCCTCCCCACTATCACCATCCTGGGGGTTAAAATTGAGAGAGTATCTAACCAGTGCCCCCTTGACGTTCAATGGCATTACCATCATTGAATCCCACTCCCCCTGACGAGCAACATCCTGGGGATTCCCATTGAGAGAGTATCTAACCATCGCCCCCTTGACTTTCAATGGCATTACCATCACTGAATCCCCCCGGCCCCCCCCCAACTATCAACATCCTGGGGGTTACTACTGACCAGAAACTGACCTGGACCCAGCCCCATCTCAACCCAGTGGCTATAAGTGCAGGTCAGAGGCTGGGAATCCTGCAGCAAGTAACTCCCCTCCTGACTCCCTCCCCAACACCTGTCCCACAAGGCACAAGTCAGGAGGATGAGGAAATACTCCCCACTTGCCCCTGATGGGGGGGGGGGTGCAGCTCTGACAACACTCAAAAAGCTCGACACCGTCCAGGGACAAAGCAGCCCCTTGTTCAATTGGCCCCACTCCCACAGATACCCCTCCCTCTCTGCACTGTCGACCCTCAGTAGCAGCAGTGTGTACCGTTTACAAGTCGCACTGCAGCAACTCCCCGAGGCTCCTCAGACAGCACCTTCCCAAAACCCCACGGCCAATCCACCTTAACCTGCACATCCCTGGGCACTATGGGTAATTTAGCACGGCCAATCTACCCTAACCTGCACATCCCTGGGCACTATGGGTAATTTAGCACGGCCAATCCACCCTAACCTGCACATCCCTGGGCACTATGGGTAATTTAGCACAGCCAATTCCCCCCTAACCTGCACATCCCTGGGCACTATGGGTAATTTAGCACGGCCAATTTCCCCCTAACCTGCAGATCGCTGGGCACTATGGGATACACCCCACCCCCCCCCAATTCGGGTAATGACAGTGAAAGCGAGTCTTGCCAATGACCAGACGGCAGACTGCAGCACCGTGGCTGCCGAAAGTCACAAGGAGATGAAGTGGACGGGCAGGTGAAAGCGAGTGGGAGCTTATCCATGCGGGATCAAAACAGAAAGGACTGCTCAGGTCCTGCCCAACTGGGACAGAGTTCACTGTCAGGTTTGGGTGAGAGGGGAAAGATTTAGAAGGGACCTAAGGGGCAACTTTTTGTTTTTAAGATTAGATTCCCTACAGTGTGGAAACAGGCCCTTTGTCTCGACCAGTCCACACCGACCCTCCCAAGAGTAACCCCCCCCCCCCCCCCCCCCCAAATCCCTTCCCTCTGACTAATGCATCTAATTTAAAAGGGTTCAGAAAAGATTTACCAGGATGTTGCCAGGATTGAAGGATCAGAGCTACAGGGAGAGGCTGAACAGGCTGGGGATGTTTTCCCTGGAGCGTCGGAGGCTGAGGGGTGACCTTATAGAGGTTTAGAAAATTATCAGGAGCATGGATAGGATAAATAGACAAAGTCTTTTCCGCCTGGGGTCAGGGAGTCCAGAACTAGAGGGCATAGGTTTAGGTTGAGAGGGGAAAGATATAAAAGAGACCTATGGGGCAACTTTCTCACTCAGAGGGTGGTGCATGTATGGAATGAGCTGCCAGAGGAAGTGGTGGAGGCTGGTATAATTGCAACATTTCAGAGGCATTTGGATGTGTATATGAATAGGAAGGGTTTGGAGGGAGATGGGCCGGGTGCTGGCAGGTGGGACTAGATTGGGTTGGGATATCTGGTCGGCACGGACGGGTTGGCCCGAAGGGTCTGTTTCCGTGCTGTACATCTCTACGACTCTATGACGCTACAGGCAATTTAGCGTGGCCCATTCACCCTGAGCTGTACAGCGCTGAACTGTGGGAGGAAATGAGGAGCTGAAATCTGAATACAGGCTGCTGTCAGGAGCAACCACTTGATACACGCTTTTACTCACAACAAAATGGCTTCTTCATGCAAGCAACATAACAAAATGGCTTCCGGGCTACAAATTAACAACTCTGCTTGAAATGGCTTTTTTCCCCAGCTAAAAGCTGCATTCCTCAACTAACTGCGCCGAAGAATAGCAGACAATGTTTCTTTCACAGGATGGAGCTGGGTAGGACATTACTAACCTCGGAGATGCAGGGGATGAGAGATAAAATGTGCCAAACAAAGTTAGTTCCCCAGGAAATATCATTGGCTTAACCTTATGTCTATAATGTCATTTTATTGGATTTACTCTGATTAAGACTGTACTCTACTTAAGAATCACGTAAAAACTGTCTTTGTTTTAAACCGTTTTGCGCAGATTTCTCCGAGGAACACAGAAGCTTTTACTCTCTGCGTTGCTGGACAACCTGCGGCCGGCCGTGACAATAAAGTGTCAAAGCTTGTCGAACCGGACCGCGGTTATTTGAGCGATCGCGGAACCGAGCGGCTCCTCCCGTGGGATCTTCAGAAACTGGAGCACCCGGAGAGAATGTGCAAACTCCACACAGACTGTCGCCCCGAGGCTGGAATCGAACCCGGGTCTGTGGCACTGCGAGGGGGCAGTGCCAACCGCTGTGCTGCCCATTTTTCACGCAGAGGGTGGTGTGTGAGCGTATGGAAGTGGTGGAGGCTGGTACAACGACAGCATTTAAAAGGCATCTGGACGGGCGTATGAATCGGAAGGGTTCAGAGGGATAGGGGCCAAGTGCTGGCAAGCGAGACTAGATTAGGTTAGGAAATCTGGGACAGCACAGATGGGTTGGACCGAAGGGTCCGTTTCCGGGCATCTCCAAGACTCTGTGTCTGAAACACAAAGTGGAGAGACCAAGTTCTGACTCGAGGGTTAACAAATCTGCTGCAATTTTATCCCCCCACCACCATTAGCGGATGAAGGGAGCTGAAGTGATGCAGCATGTGGATTTCCAAACCTCTGTCGATGTCCGATGCGGGCAAACTGAAAAGGTGGGAGTTCCCAGGGAGGCTGATTAAGCTGGTCCCAGCGTTGGCCAAGAGGCAGGAGATGGATGGGACTCGAGGCCAGCGTCAGTGTACCGTAGGGGTTGGGGCTGGCTCCCTTGCGAGAGAGGGGGAAGGAACGCAGGCGAGAGAATCGATGAGAAAGGAGGTCCGAGGTTACGGGACAAAAATGGATTGGTGAGTGGGCAGACGGAATTTAACCCTGACATGGCGAGAGATGGTCTTCAGAAGGCTCGTGAGCTGAATTGAACAGCAGGAGACTTGGTAGCTCAGCGCTCGAGGGACCTTGAGTGCTCACAGATACAGTAATGTGACAGGATTGCTAACAGGGTCGCAAAGGCATATGGGCTCATGGGACTTTGGTTATGCCACATTACGTGTGCAGTACTTTTCTCAAAAGAGACGACTGGCCTGGAGTGAGGGCAGGAGAGTCAGGGATTGGAGCACATGGTGCTGAGAGAGGATTTCGGCTACAAAGCGAGGGTGGTGTGTGTGTGTGTGTGTGGAACGAGCTGCCAGAGGAAGTGGTGGAGGCTGGTACAATGACAGCATTGAAAAGGCATCTGGATGGGGACGTGAATAGGAAGGATTTAGAGGGATAGGGCCCAAACGGGACTGGATTAGGTTAGGATATCTGGGTCAGCACGGGCGAGTTGGATTGAAGGGTCTGTTTCTGCACAGTACACAGTGGCTGGCACCGCTGCCTCCCAGCGCCAGGGACCCGGCTTCGATTTCAGCCTCACGGGTGACTGTGTGTCTGGAGTTTGCACATTCTCCCCGTGTCTGCGTCGGTTTTCTCTGGGTGCTCCGGTTTCCTCCCACAATCCAAAGAGGTGCAGGTCAACTGCAGATTGGCCATGCTAAATTACCCATAGTGCCCAGGGATGTACCAGTTAGGGTGGATTGGCTATGCTAAATTACCCATAGTGCCCACGGATGTGCAGGTTAGGTGCATTAGTCAGGGGGGTAAATGTCGAGCAATAGGGATAGGGGAATGGGTGTGGGTGGGTTACCCTTCGGTGGGTCGGTGTGGACTCATTTCCACACTGCGGGGATTCTCCGATGATTCTGCACCTCCATGACTCTGGGTGTAACAAAGAGGTTTTGGGGGGGGCGGTGAGGTGGGTGGCATTTTGTGGTGAAACGGTTAAAAATTATGTCCCAATACATGTGTGAATCTAACCGGAATGGAGGTGTTGCTTAGTCCCGTGTGAATCTTATTACACACCTCCCCGTGTGAATCTTCTTATCTGTATGTAACCAGAATGGAATGTGTTTTTTAGCCTTGCTCTGCTGTTCACATGAATGTTTATATCTGGAAAAGAGTATATCAGCTGGAAAAGTCTCCAGTTCGGTGAGTCTGCTCCGGGGTTACGTTTAACCGCCGAGCGTGGGTTGTTGGCAACCGCTCTACGAGAACTGACGGCTCCCAGTTCCGGTAACATGTAGAGTGAGTATAAGCCAGACCCGTTGTAAGTATGAGACCTGGTTGTGGCGACGCTGCGGGGAATAAAATGCTCATATTCTAGCAGACTCGCCTCTTGGTCGTTTGTTGTGTGTCAGACTACTCTCCTACGAACCTGACCTTGAGAATCTTTTTTAAAACACATTTGCACAGATCTTTGAAATGTTGCAAAACATTATGAGGAAATCGAAGGCCTTTATAATATAGAGGTTTGGAACTTAAGGGTGCAAATGTTACGCAAAACCCTGGTTAGACTTGGAAAACTGGGAGGCAATCCAGGAACCATTCCTTCGGAAGGATGGACTGGCCTTGACAGAACAACGTTGGCCCACACGAACGATTTGGGTTACGTTCGGGGGAGGGATTATAAAAGCGAGGCGTGTTTTCATGGGAATGGAGGGGGTTAAGTGGAGGCCCGTGCAAAGTCTATCAGGATATTAACAGGACAAGACAGGGCAGGTAAACTATTTCCACTGGTTGGGGGATGCGAGAGTGAGGAGGGGGGAGGGAGCAAGGTCTCTGAATTAGAGCAAGTTTTCAGGAGAGATGCCAGGGACCGTTTTTCAACACACACAGAGTGGGAGATATACTGGGATTGGGGGGGGAGGGAAGATAGGGCCTTCCTCCTCGTCCGATATTCAATTGCGTCCCCGTGACTGAATCTCCCGCTATCAATGGGCGTCTTTACCACTGAGCTGGGCCAGCCATACAGGGAGCAGCAGGTGGGAAACCTGCAGCGACTAACTCACCTCCTGACTCCCCAGGGCATGTCCAGCATCGACAGTGGTTCAGAAGAGAGTGGCGACACCTCAGCTGGGATATTGCGCACAGTCGTGGGAGCCACATTGTAGGAAAGATGTGAATGTATGAGTGAGAGAGAGAGAGACAGGCAAACGGTGTGGGCAGGCAAAAGCCAAAGAGAGAGCAGGCGAACGATGACAGAGAGCGCAAGAAAGTGGAGAGCAAATAGATTGACAAAAACGGTCCAGGGATGGGAAGCTCCAGCGATGAGGGTGGCCTTTAGCTCAAACGGAAGCAGGGTTTATAACCTGGGAGGTTTCGCCAAAACCATACGAGTCAGATCACAGGCAGAGTAACGTTTCAGGGGAGGGTCCCGTATCCAAGCAGGGATAGACCGGACATCAGAGGCCGTCCAGAGAAGGTTTGGGGGGGGCAGTAATCAGGTGGTTACAGGGTTAAGGGGCAGTTACTGAGTTAAGGCAGTATCAGGATTAAGCGGTAGTTACTGGATAGTTGTAGGGTTAAAGCGGTAGTTACTGCATTAAGTGGAGGTCACTAAGTTAAGGGAGTAGTTATTGGCTAAGGAGATAGTCACTGGGTTAAGGCTGTAGTTACTGTGTTGAGGCGGTAGTTATTAGGTCAATAGGATAGTTACTAGGTTAAGGGAGTAGTTATTGGGTTAAGGCAATAGTTACTAGGTTAAGGGGCAGTTATTGGCTTAAAGCAGTAGTCATTGGATTAACAGTGTAGTTACTCTGAGGGGTAATTATTGGGTTATGGCAGTAGTTACTGGATTGGGGATAGTTATTGGGTTATGGTGGTAGTTACTGGGTTAAGGGTGTAGTTATTGGGTTATGGTGGTAATTACTGGGTTATGGCGGTAGATGAGAAAGTGAGGTCTGCAGACGCTGGAGATCAGAGCTGAAAATGTGTTGCTGGAAAAGCGCAGCAGGTCAGGCAGCATCCAGGGAACAGGAGAATCGACGTTTCGGGCATGAGCCCTTCTTCAGGAATGGCGGTAGATACTGAGTTAAGGCAGTAGCTATTGGTTTAAGGGGATAGTTACTGGGTTAAGGGATTTGTTATTCTTAGTTATTGGGTTATGGGGTTTGTTATTGGGTTATGGTGGTAGTTACTGGGTTATGGTGGTAGTCATTGGGTTAAGAGGGTAGTTATTAGGTTATGGCGGTAGATACTGAGTTAAGGCGGTAAATACTGGGTTAAGGCAGTAGCTATTGGTTTAAGGGGTAGTTACTGGGTTAAGGGATTTGTTATTCTTAGTTATTGGGTTATGGGGTTTGTTATTGGGTTATGGTGGTAGTTGCTGGGTTAAAAGGGTAGTTATTAGGTTATGGCGGTAGATACTGAGTTAAGGCG
>NW_025208235.1:0-248 GCF_004010195.1 Chiloscyllium plagiosum | reverse complement strand
CCCACCCCCTCACCCCATCCCCCTCTCTCCTACCCCCATTCCCCCCCTTACCCCATTCCTTCTCTCTCACCCACAACTCCCCTCTCTCTCTTTTACCCCATCACCCTCCCTCTCACCCCACCATCACCCTGTCTCTTCCCCCTCCCCCCACCCCATTCCTCGCTCTCTGCGGGCGGAGTGAAGGGTCATGCTCGCCTTTGGGGTGGGTGGCCAGGAGGGAGGTGAGGTGACTGGAGCGGGAGGGGGAG